>NC_143137.1:72485833-72788863 GCF_059928025.1 Delphinapterus leucas
GCAAGGTTGCCCACTCTCACCACTATTATTCAACACAGATCGAGAAGTTTTAGCCCTGGCAATCAGAGAAGAAAAAGAAATAAAAGGAATCCAAATCGGTAAAGAAGAAGTAAAACTGTCACTGCAGATCACATGATACTATACATAGAGAATCCTAAAGATACTACCAGAAAACTACTAGAGCTAAGCAATGAATTTGGTAAAGTAGCAGGATACAATATTAATGCACAGAAATCTCTTGCATTCCTATACACTAATGATGGAAAATATGAAAGAGAAATTAAGGAAACACTGTGATTTACCATTGCAATAACAACAAAAAAATATGTAGGAATAAACCTACCTAAGGAGACAAAACACCTGTATGCAGAAAACTATAAGACACTGATGAAAGTAATTAAAGATGATACAAATAGATGGAGAGATATACCATGTTCTTGGGTTGGAGGAATCAACATTGTGAAAATGACTATAATACCCAAAGCAATCTACAGATTCAACACAATCCCTATCAAACTACCAATGGCATTTTTCACAGAACTAGAACAAAAAATTTCACAATTTGTATGGAAACACAAAAGACCCCAAATAGCCAAAGCAGTCTTGAGAAAGATAAATGGAGCTGGAGGAATCAGGCTCCCTGACTTCAGACTATACTACAAAGGTACAGTAATCAAGACAGTATGGTACTGGCACAAAAACAGAAATATATATCAGTGGAACAGGATAGAAAACCCAGGATAAACCCACACACATATGGTCACCTTACCTTTGAATAGGAAGCAAGAATATACAATGGAGAAAAGACAGCCTCTTCAATAAGTGGTGCTGGGAAAACTGGACAGCTACATGTAAAAGAATGAAACTAGAACACTCCCTAACACCATACACAAAAATAAACTCAAAATGGAGTAAAGACTTAAATTTAAGGCCAGACAGTATAAAACTCTTAGAGGAAAACACAGGCAGAACACTCTATGACATAAATCACAGCAATATCCTTTTGGACCCACCTCCTAGAGAAAAGGAAATAAAAACACTAATAAACAAATGGGTCCTGATGAAGCTTAAAAGCTTTTGCACAGCAAAGGAAACCATAAACAAGATGAAAAGACAACCGTAAGAATGGGAGAAAATATTTGCCAACAAAGCAACTGACAAAGGATTAATCTCCAAAATATACAAGCTGCTCATGCTGCTCAATATCATGAAAACAACCCAATCCAAAAATGGGCAGAAGACCTGAAAAGACATTTCTCCAAAGAAGATATACAGATTGCAAACAAACACTTGAAAGTATGTTCAACATCACTAATCATTAGAGAAATGCAAATCAAATCGACAATGAGGTATCACCTCACACCAGTCAGAATGGCCATCATCAAAAAATCTACAAACAATAAATGCTGGAAAGGGTGTGGAGAAAAGGGAACCCTCTTGCACTGTTAGTGGGAATGTGAATTGATACAGCCACTACGGAGAACAGTATGGAGGTTCCTTAAAAATCTCAAAATAGTACTACCATACGACCCAGCAGTCCCCTGAGAAAACTATAATTCAAAAAGAGACATGTACTACAATGTTCATTGCAGCTCTATTTACAATAGTCAGGACACGGAAGCAACCTAAGTTTCCAATGACAGATGAATATATAAAGAAGATGTGACACAGATATACAATGGAATATTACTCAGCCGTAAAAAAAATGAAATTGAGTTATCTGTAGTGAGGTGGTTGGACCTAGAGACTGTCATACAGACTGAAGTAAGTCAGAAAGAGAAAAAAATACCATATGCTAACACATATATATGGAATCTCAAAAAAAAATGCTTCTGAAGAGCCTAGGGGCAGGACAGGAATAAAGACACAGGCGTAGAGAATGGACTTGAGGACATGGGGAGGGGGAAGGGTATGCTGGGACAAAGTGAGAGAGTGGCATGGACATATATACACTACCAAATGTAAAAAAGATAGCTAGTGGGAAGCAGCTGCATAGCACAGGGAGATCAGTTTGGTGCTTTGTGACCCCCTAGAGGGGTGGGATAGGGAGGGTGGGAGGGAGACACAAGAGGGAGGAGATACGGGGATATATGTATACATATAGTTGATTCATTTTGTTATACAGCAGAAACTAACATGCCATCGTAAAGCGATTACGCTCCAATAAAGATGTTTAAAAAAATTAAAAGTAGAACTATCATATTATCCAGCCATCCCTCTTCTGAATATATATGTCTGAAAGAAATAAAATCACTTTCTTGAGAAGATATCTGCACCCTCATGTTCATTGCAATATTTTTCATGTTCATGTGGTATATAGATACAATGGAATATTATTCGGTATATACATACAAAGGAAATTGTGACATATATATATATATATATAGAGAGAGAGAATAATGTATATATTTTTATACACACAATGGTGTAATGTTCAATGCAATATTATTCAGAAAACAGTTCTGCCTTTTGGGACAACATCCTTTTGGATGTCCATGAGGGCATTACACTAAATGAAATAATTCAGACAGAAAAATACAAATACTGAAGGATCTCACTTATATGTGGAGTCTAAAAAATGTCAAACTCACTGAAACAAAAAGTAGTGTGGTGACTGCTGGGGCTGGAGGTTCGGGGAAACAGGGCGATGTTGATGAAAGTGTACAAAGACCTAATGTACAGCACGGTGACTATAGTTAATACTGTATTATATACTTGAAAGTGGCTAAGAGAGTACATCTTAAATGTTTTCACAGCACACAAAAAAAGGTAATTATGTGAGGCAATGAAGGGGTTAACTAAACTTACTGCAGTGATCATTTCATAATATACACATATATCAAAACATCACACTGTACACCTTAAACTTACACAATGTTATATGTCAATTACATCTCAACAAAGCTGGAGAGAAAAAGAAAAATGACATACAGTCATTGCTTTCATACAAACTCTTAATTTTCACATTAACTATGGCAATACTCCTGACATTATTTGAAATGGAAACAGTTTATTTTAACAAAGAAAATGCTCATTTCTAGATCAGCAACTACCTTCATAATTGTTCTCTAGAATACTAGTGTTAAGAAACTCCATGAGAAGGAAAAAAAATAGTCAGTGATCAGGGCTTCCCTGGTGGCGCAGTGGCTGAGTCTGCCTGCTGATGCAGGGGACGCGGGTTCGTGCCCCGGTCCGGGAGGGTCCTGCGTGCGCCGGAGCGGCTGGGCCCGTGAGCCGTGGCTGCTGAGCCTGCACGTCCGGAGCCTGTGCTCCGCAACGGGAGAGGCCACAGCAGTGAGAGGCCCACGTACCGCAAAAAAAAGAGTCAGGAATCAAATAATTTGGGGAAATGGCTACCTACTATCCCTATTGAATACTGATTATTTTTATTAGCATATTTAATATTCTGAGGAGTCCCAAAGTAAACAGAGCAATCAACAAGCAAACTTTAACCCAGGATTAGATGAGGGTTAATTAGCAAAGATTCAGTCACGGGACTAGAGTCACCATTCAGTGGGCATGGGCTCAGCACCCATGAAGTTGTTAAGGAAAACCTTGAGAAAATCATTTAAAAGGACCTAATCACCTTACAACATCACATAAAAAGTATTTTTTCCATCAAAGAAAACTAATGAGATTGACCACCATGACTGCTATATATTGTTCTTAATGTCAAAAATCATGACCCTTCCTAGAAATAGCCTACATATCTAATGAGGAAGAAGAACATAGCACACCACAAATTCTTTGTTAAAGTAACTTTTGTTTTGCCTGGCAGTCATTCTTGCTTGTTTGCCTTTTTATGTCACTTTAATAGAATAGGGAGAGACTTGCTTATCAGTATCCAAAATTCATCCAAAGTAGGTTGGAACAATTTTTTTGGTCACCAAAACAAAAATGTCTTCCCTGAGAAGAGTACTAAGAGGTCAGAATGCTTTTCCTTTCTTGGTAAGCTTGCCTGCTTGTGCTTTCAGCACACCATGGGCAACCTTTTGTCATCAATCCTCATGTCCAAGTGAGCCATGGCACTTCTCAAGGTCCAGGACTTCCCAGATATTTGGAAAAAGACTTCTTAGGCAAAGGGCAGGAGCAGTGCCAGTGACAGAGTGCTACTTGGTACTGACTCTGATGGGGATAAAACATCTTATATTTTAAAAAGAGGATTCCTAAGGATCATTTCTTAACCTGATGATAATGTAAATGGTGTTATGCAGTTTCTACCTCATTGTCTGGAATATAATAACTACAATACAGTCTTGCCTAAAAAATAGAAGCATCCATAATTTTGGTAGACCTTAGAATACCTTTCTACCTTTTCTTATTTTTTTTTAAACATCTTTATTGGAGTATAATTGCTTTACAATGGTGTGTTAGTTTCTGCCGTATAACAAAGTGAATCGGCTATATGTATACATATATCCCCATATCCCCTCCCTCTTGCGTCTCCCTCCCACCCTCCCTATCCCACCCCTCTAGGTGGTCACGAAGCATCGAGCTGATCTCCCTGTGCTATGCGGCTGCTTCCCACTAGCTATCTATTTTACATTTGGTAGTATATATAAGTCCATGCCACTCTCTCACTTCGTCCCAGCTTACCCTTCCCCCTCCCCGTGTCCTCAGTTCCATTCTCTACATCTGTGTCTTTATTCCTGTCCTGCCTCTAGGTTCTTCAGAACCTTTTTTTTTTTTTTTGAGATTCCATATATATGTGTTAACATATGGTATTTGTTTTTCTCTTTCTGACTTGCTTCACTCTGTATGACAGACTCTAGGTCCATCCACCTCACTACAAATAACTCAGTTTCGTTTCTTTTCATGGCTGAGTAATATTCCATTGTATATATGTGCCACATCTTCTTTATCCATTCATCTATCGATGGATACTTAGGTTGCTTCCATGTCCTGGCTATTGTAAACAGTGCTGCAATGAACACTGTGGTACATGTCTCTTTGAATTATGGTTTTCTCAGGGTATATGCCCAGCAGTGGGATTGCTGGGTCATATGGTAGTTCTATTTTTAGTTTTTTAAGGAACCTCCATACTGGCTGTATCTCTTCCTACCTTTTCTATATTAACTTTATAATAAAATTTAGAAGTATCTATAAGAAGGGCACTCATGTCGGACGTTACTCCTGCATCCCTTGCACTTAGCACGGTGTCTGGCATAGAGTGAACCATCATAAGTATTTATGGTGAGAGAGTGGAAAGGAAAGGAGGAAAGGCTTAGAAATCAAACATAAAGGCTACCACTTTTAAAGGAGCAAATTTCTATAGGTATTTTGAAGAAGAAATTTAAAATATGTTCTAAAAAAGTTTTGTGCCCTTTACGGGAACATAATGCTTTTGTACTATTTGATTCAAAGAGTAGGCAACCAACTTTCAGAAAAAACGTCATATACTTTTAATTGTAAATAATATTCATTTGACTTGATTGATCCTTAATTTATATAATTTGAGTATTCTCTACTTACCTGCTATTCTCAAAGAAAATCCTCCTATTTTTCTTTGTATAACACTGAACTGCCATACTAGCATAGGTATTCATATTTCTGGTTTACCAGAATGTATAGTTGAATGAATGTCACTGTTATCACACAGCAACATATTTAAGGCCCTGATACATTCTTGAGGTTCAACATACACTTTCATGAATCTTTCAGGGTTATTAACTTTGAACTCAGTCATGTTGAAGGACTAAAGTTACTATCATCCATCCACACACTGTATTGATTAGTACATTTTCAGTTACAAGTAGCAGAAACTCAAATCAGACAGGCTTATGCAATCCATCCATCAATCAAAATATTGGCTTACTTCACTAAAGTGCAAAAGTAAAGCTGGCTACAACTGGTGTGAAGAATTATTATTAGGAATCTATATCACTCCATTTCTTAGCTTCCGTTTTCTCTGTGTTGACTTCATCAAGCTCTCTCCATCTGGTAGCAAGATGGCCCCAGTAGCTTCAGGCTAGGTTTCTTCCACTTTAACAAGCCCAAAATGAGAAAGAGCTCTTCATTCCTAATAACACCTAGAGGATTTTGATTAACCAGGCCTGGAGTGCCCATCTCTAGAGACTAGACTAAATGTAAGGAGGGGTGGCTCTCCAAAAGAAAGTCAAGATGCTGTTATGCCAGAAGAAAGGGACATGGTTACCAGATAGGCAAAAATGCAATGGCTGTTCGCTATGCCCATGTTTTACATTCTTGTGGAATTAGTCAGAAGTCAGAGTACTTAAATTATATTTGGATCGTTGACAGGCAATTCATTAAGTTTTCAAAAAAATATAACTTTTTTTTAGTAATTTATTTATTTTTTGGTGTGTTGGGTCTTCGTTTCTGTGTGAGGGCTTTCTCTAGTTGTGGCAAGCGGGGGCCAGTCTTCATTGCGTTGCGCGGGCCTCTCACTATCGCAGCCTCTCTTGTTGCGGAGCACAGGCTCCAGACGAGCAGGCTCAGTAGTTGTGGCTCATGGGCCCAGTTGCTCTGCGGCATGTGGGATCCTCCGAGACCAGGGCTCGAACCCGTGTCCCCTGCATTAGCAGGCAGATTTTCAACCACTGCGCCACCAGGGAAGCCCCTATTTTGAACTTTAAAAAGAACATAAACATAAAGCACCAAACATAGTGCCTGGATTATAGTGAGTGTTCAAGGAAAGTTAACTATTATTATTATTCCTATTTCACAGAATGTATAGGGTTATAAATTTTTTACCTTATATTAAGTTTACTTCTAAAGACAATAAAAATAATGCTATGCCTTTATAGGATATATCTTACCCAACATATGACAGTGCTTTAAAATAATTTTTTAAAATAGATAAATCTGATTTCTTCAAAGTTAACCGTAATATAAAGAAGTATTACTCTGGAAAGTATCTTTGCATCTAGTACTTTTTTTTTTTTTAATGTTTTGTTTTGTTTCTAAGTTGGGACTTGATCCCAACAAAATATGCAGATAGCATTACTTTACATGGCCTTAATCCTAGAAAGTAGTAGTATCAAGTATTTAACGCAACCTAAAATAGATCACAAGCATTCTGCCTACACTACGCCTTCCTCTTCCACAAGCAATCTTTGTGGTTTTGATAACTCCCTAAAATGCCAACTCCCATTTTATCCTGACATCAACTGGACCAACATGTTCCCTCTCCCCTTAGTGGGTCAAATTCCCTACCCAGCTGCTCCCACCCAGGGTGTAGTCTCTTTACTAGCACTGCCTGCAACCACTCCACTGTGGCCTAGTGACACCACAATCAGCTTCCCTTTCACTTGTCCCATTGCCGAATTTCTCCTCAGGTCTGATAGCCCTGCCAAATCATCTAGCTTTTGCTTCTGTCTGGTCTGAGAGAGTTGGCACAAGGAGAAGTAGTGAGTTCTGTGACTTCCTCTTGGGTTTTCTTTCACAATTAGGAAAGAGGATTAGGAGTAGCCAAGAGACATTTATTTTTTAAGAAAAGTGTCCTTCTGAGAAAAACAAAGAGATGTCTTAAAACTCTGAAAAGTTAAGGGTTTAAACTAATTGCTATTCAGTCATTGACTTACTTGGTGACCCTAATATGTTTACCTCTTGAATTCTAAGTTTTTTATGAGCTGTTACAGATGTTTTTGAAAAGAAAGGTATTACTGATGTCTGTTAACATCACATTTGCAATTAACAAATTTATATAGTGATTTTGTTTTCCAGTCCTCCCATGTAAAATCTCATTTGAATGTCATAACTACTGTGAGTTTGAAAGCACTAGGTAACAAGGCATGCCACCACCAGCACTATCAATACCAAGAACAAACCACTTTGGGGGCCAGGCTGAGGTTAATGGGGAGAGTTACAGTAAGAACAAAATACAATACTGGCACATGAAGACAGCTGGAATGGGCAGTTACTAATAAGAGGCTTCAGGCACAGCAAACAAGCAGAAGTCTATTAATCAGCATTGGGAATAAATACAGGGAAGGAACTGGTCAACAACCAGGCTATGTAAGGGTAAGAATCATACAGATTTATCTGGCCAGTGGATCACATTGGTCCTGAAGACTGGTAAGGAGGTCTGTCTTACCAACCATGGCTCTAGACATGCCTCCAGACATGCACTGTTTGAGAAAAAACAAGAAACCATTCACCATGTCACAGGGTACTCCATTTTTTATGCCTCGTTTCTGGTATTTTTTTTCTCTCAGGCCCATCCTTACTCACTCCAGCTCTACAGCTGAGCAAGAAGCAAATTGGGGTTCACTGCTTGCCACGGGATTTTGCTTAATATTAAATTAAGTCAATGCTCAATATCTAAACCCCTTACCTAGAGCTGGACGTATTGAGGGATAGGCTTCCCTCATGCTTGGCTACTTCTTCTTGTCTAAGGACAGTTTTCTGGACTTCACCTTGCCTGCCTGCCCTAAGCCTGTTATATTCCAGACCCTCCATGTCTAACTAGACCTCAGTTCTTGACTCCTCCTGTTAAATCCAGTCCTGTGGCCATCCATGCATTACACTTACAATCACTCTTGGCTATTCCTCTACAACCACTCAAGAGACTATGGCAGGATGGCTAGAGAAGAGTCCACCATTGCCATGAAGATGATTAAGAAAAGGCCTTCATGAAAAAGCAATATACAAATCCCTTCAAGACTGAGCTTGAAGATATGAGCTCTAGGAGATTCCACAAGTGGAGAAGTTCTTAAGGTGCTTCCACAGACTGTTGGCATCAGAATTTTCTCACTTTGAGTCCCACAAGCTCACATGCAGCCTGTAAAGAGATGCTAATCTCCCTTTAAAAACTAAGGCCTCAGATACCCTGGCACACAGAGGATAATTTTAAACTTCCAAGGGGGAAACAAAATAAATCAGTTACAGAATATCCTAATCATTTTTAGTTAACTTTCCATATTTCAAGATTTTTGTTCCAGGACAAATGAATTATATCCTAAAAGGGCTTACCCAACTTCACAGCTCTCTTGCCTATTGCACAGATATGAATTTAATAAACATACATTCAAATATCAAAAATACAATTTAGTTTTATAACTAATATATGTTCTATCTACTCTAGAAGTCCCTTACCATAAAAGTCAGAATATATATTTTTATCTTGTATTTAAGATTCTCAAATGGTTCAAATTCTTTCCATTCTCCTTCCAAATATAGTATCTGGTTGCAGAATGAAGCTGACATGTCTGCAGAAATGAAGGTGGAACATCCAAGCCTCCAGGTGATATATCACATCCTGCTTGGTCTCTGAGTTGGCCTCTGTTGTGGCTGCTTCTGCAGTGTTGTAACCACGTGGCCACCGAGTATCCTTCTGAGTTGGGTTGTCCTGTTTTGTCTTTAGAGTGCATCCTGTAACCACTGCCAATGTCCATGGACTTTGCCCTAGCCTCTAGCCTCCAGTTACAAAGATCCTACATTCTCCGGTCTATATGGCTAGTGCAGTCCTCCTGCTGGTCACTAGGAAACATAGCATTTTTGGATGGTCTTGGGGGCCTAAGATTCTTTATTTGTTTTCTCCACACCACGTCAAAGTGAGACTTCACTCAGGCCCACCCTCTCTGATAACTGCTCAACTATTGCTATGTAAATGCTCCTAGCATTTCACATGCATGAAACTTCTTTGTGAAACTTTCCATTATCCTAGGCTATGTCTTAGAAAGCAGGGCATCAGCCCCTATGGTCTTTGGAATCCAGAAACTCACTTGGTTGTTGTTAACACCTTCTTTGGGATTTACCCTTAAGGGGAGAATCAGAACACTGGGGCCCGATCTTTGGTAATTCTCTTTGTCTCACTCCCAGGCTCCATCTCTCAATGTCTAGATGGGCTTTCCTCTTCCTATGTGTCAAAAAATTGCCTTGCATTGCAACTTTTTTCTCCTATTCTATAGTTCCCTCATATAAATTGCCTGATCCTCTCCAAGCTGAATGTCTGCTTTGGAAATTCTGAGAAAATCATCCTCTTCTCAAGCAAGCCAGGCATTCTCAACAATCAAGTGCTTACTTTCAGACTATAAAAAATATTCCATTTTAAAATTCTAAGCCAATACATCCCTGGTTGCAACAGGGTTATGTTCCCCCCATAAACCTATGCATGCTATTGACTCAGTGGTTTGGAGACCTGGACACCTAGGAACTGGGAATGGCTGAGAACTAAAACACATTGATTTGATGTCTCAAAATTAGTATCTCTGTAATTACTTCCATCTCCCCATTTACCTCTCTATGGTATATATTTACCACCACATAAATACAATTGCTGAACACACCTGGCCTTCAAGGCAAGAATCAAACTCCAGCCTCCTCAGAACCTACTTCTCAGTAAATAATTTGAAGAGTTATAGAGGCTCACATCAGAGCCACCATCTCACCTAAAGTATGTGACCTTGTCTATTACAAGGACCCAGTTTAGTAATACCTTAATTGGACAATAACCATAACAAATAATTAACATATAACACACATGCATTAATAAAAAGCTCACTTACAGAAGGGTTATTCTGTTACACACTACAGTAAAATTAAAATAAAGCTCATACCTGAATAATAAGTATGTGAAGTAATAATCTTAAGTCTCTATATAAAATAAAAATGAACTAATCAAGAAAGAATTACTACATAAATTATTGGGCAAACCTGTAAAAATTCCACCTTTCTATTGTCAAACGGCAATTAGATTTCAGAGTTGCACCAAGATTAGGCCTGAAATGTGTTATCTGATGAACCCTGTAAATAAAGGAAAACTCGAGGCTATCATTTATTAAATGGCTGCTAAGTGCCCTTGGTTGAATCTACATTATCTCATTTAGTTCTCACAACAACTCTGCAAACGGAGCAAAATTTCATTTTTAAAGATGAAGAGGTGAGGGCTCCAATCACCAGCAGAGGTACAACTGGACTCAATTCTGGCAGACGACAAAACCCTCAAAGTGCGACTGAAGCAAGTTCATGGAATTGCTCCAAAGTCTTCCTGCGGTGGGTGAGGAATTAGAAACAAGTTCAAACACCGTGAAATGTAATGCCAATAAGAATTACACTTTCACCTCTAAACTTATACTTTAATTTCAGCTTTTGGTTCTTGTTACCTGAAACTTAGCACTGGTTGACTCCTATTCAAGCTAACCGATACTTCAGTCATTCATCAGCGAATACACAGACTTGTATTTAAAAAGCAGTCTCTTTAGAAAAAGTATCTCAGCAGGACTTGAATAGGCCCTGGGGAGGAGTACTCCCCTTTCAGTAGAATAAAGTTACTCAAGGTGACCCCTCTCTTCAGTCCTCACACAATCCTTGAAAGAAATAGCAAGAACTGGCAAAAAAAAGTGGCACTTTGCTCCTTTGGTCCTTCCCTCTCTACATGCAAGTGTACATCTCTGTCTCCTACTTCTCTAAAGTTCCTTTTAAATACACTGCAGTAGTTTTAGTATATTTTAGAATCTGTTTGATTTTTATGTTTTCAAGTGATTTAAAAGGTAGCACTAGGGAATGTTGCTCTGTGGCATGTTACTATTGAAGCTCCAACAGGGAGCAAGGATAACATCTGCTTTTCACGTTTTGCTGTGTATATTTTATTGAATCTTACAATAACCCCTCAGAGGTTGGTGAAGGTCAGGTTTTATAGTTTTCGTCTATAAGCTGGAGGTAGAGTAAAGCTCAGTGAGGTGTTGAATTTCATACCAGAAGCAAGTAAAACACACAGGAATATAGGATTTAGGTCTCTGTCCAGGGCAAAATACACTGAACCAGAATTTTTCAAAGAATTATCCATGGGTTCCAAGAGACACTTCTGTAAAAAGAGTTTCTTAGTGTAGAGGGCAGGCAGCAGAAGCAAGAAGAACTCCAATCCTGCAGCCTGTGGAACAAAAACCACATTCACAGGAAGACAGACAAGATAAAAAGGCAGAGGGCTATGTACCAGATGAAGGAACAAGATAAAACCCCAGAAAAACAACTAAATGAAGTGGAGATAGGCAACCTTCCAGAAAAAGAATTCAAAATAATGATAGTGAAGATGATCCAGGACCTCAGAAAAAGAATGGAGGCAAAGATAGAGAAGATGTAAGAAATGTTCAACAAAGACCTAGAAGAATTAAAGAACAAACAAACAGAGATGAACAATACAGTAACTGAAATGAAAAATACACTAGAAAGAATCAATAGCAGAATAACTGAGGCAGAAGAACAGATAAGTGACCTGGAAGACAGAATGGTGGAATTCACCACTGCAGAACACAATAAAGAAAAAAGAATGAAAAGAAATGAAGACAGCCTAAGAGACCTCTGGGACAACAATAACGCAACAACGTTCGCATTATAGGGCTCCCAGAAGGAGAAGAGAGAGAGAAAGGACCCGAGAAAATATTTGAAGAGATTATAGTCGAAAACTTCCCTAACATGGGAAAGGAAATAGCCACCCAAGTCCAGGAAGGTCAGAGAGTCCCATACAGGATAAACCCAAGGAGAAACACGCCGAGACACATAGTAATCAAATTGGCAAAAATTGAAGGCAAAGAAAAATTATTGAAAGCAGCAAGGGAAAAATGACAAATAACAAACAAGGCAACTCCCATAAGGTTAACAGCTGATTTCTCAGCAGAAACTCTACAAGCCAGAAGGGAGTGGCATGATATACCTAAGCGGATGAAAGGGAAGAACCTACAACCGAGATTACTCTACCCGGCAAGGATCTCATTCAGATTCGATGGAGAAAACAAAAGCTTTACAGACAAGCAAAAGCTAACAGAATTCAGCACCACCAAACCAGCTCTACAACAAATGCTAAAGGAATTTCTCTAAGTGGGAAACAGTAGAGAAGAAAAGGACCTACAAAAACAATCCCCCCCAAATTAAGAAAATGGTAATAGGAACATACATAATGATAATTACCTTAAATGTGAATGGATTAAATGTTCCAACCAAAAGACACAGGCTTGCTGGATGGATACAAAAACAAGACCCATATATATGCTGTCTACAAGTGACCCACTTCAGACCTAGGGACACATACAGACTGATAGTGAGGGGATGGAAAAAGATATTCCATGCAAATGGAAATCAAAAGAAAGCTGGAGTAGCAATTCTCATATCAGATAAAATAGACTTTAAAATAAAGAATGTTACAGGAGACAAGGAAGGACACTACATAATGATCAAGGGATCAATCCAAGAAGAAGATATAACAATTATAAATATATATGCACCCAACATAGGAGCACCTCAATACATAAGGCAACTGCTAACAGCTATAAAAGAGGAAGTCGACAGTAACACAATAATAGTGGGGGACTTTAACACCTCACTTACACCATGGACAAATCATGCAAAATGAAAATAAATAAGGAAAGAGAAGCTTTCAATGACACAATAGACCAGATAGATTTAGTTGATATTTATAGCACATTCCATCCAAAAACAGCAGATTACACTTCCTTCTCAAGTGCGCATGGAACATTCTCCAGGATAGATCACATCATGGGTCACAAATCAAGCCTCACTAAAATTAAGAAAACTGGATTCATACCAAGTATCTTTTCTGATGACAAAGCTATGAGATTAGAAATGAATTACAGGGAAAAAAACGTAAAAAACGCAAACACATGGAAGCTAAACAATACGTTACTAAATAACCAAGAGACCACTGAAGAAATCAAAGAGGAAATAAAAATATACCTAGGGACAAATAACAACGAAACACGACGATCCAAAACCTATGGGATGCAGCAAAAGCAGCTCTAAGAGGGAAGTTTACAGCTATACAAGCCTACCTCAAAAAACAAGAAATATCTCAAATAAACAATCTAACCTTACACCTAAAGGAACAAGAGAAAGAAGAGCAAACAAAACCCAAAGTTAGCAGAAGGAAAGAAATCATAAAGATCAGAGCAGAAATAAATGAAATAGAAGCAAAGAAAACAATAGCAAAGATCAATAAAACTAAAAGCTGGTTCTTTCAGAAGATAAACAAAATTGATAAACCATTAGCCAGATGCATCAAGAAAAAGAGGGAGAGGACTCAAATCAATAAAATTAGAAATGAAACGGGAGAAGTTACAACAGATACCACAGAAATACAAAGCATCCTAAGAGACTACTACAAGCAACTCTATGACAATAAAATGGACAACCTGGAAGAAATGGAGGAATTCTTAGAAAGGTATAACCTTCCAAGACTGAACCAGGAAAAAATAGGAACAGAGCAATCACAAGTAATGAAATTGAAACTGTGATTAAAAATCTTCCAACAGGGCTTCCCTGGTGGCGCAGTGGTTGAGAGTCTGCCTGCCGATGCAGGGGACATGGGTTCATGCCCCGGTCTGGAAAGATGCCACATGCCGTGGAATGGCTGGGCCCATGAGCCACGGCTGCCGAGCCTGCACATCAGGAGCCTGTGCTCCAAAACGGGAGAGGCCACAACAGTGAGAGGCCCGCGTACCGCAAAAAAAAAAATCTTCCAACAAACAAAAGTCCAGGACCAGATGGCTTCACAGGTGAATTCTATCAAACATTTAGAGAAGAGCTAACACCCATCCTTCTCAAACTCTTCCAAAAAATTTCAGAGGAAGGAACACTCCCAAACTCATTCTATGAGGCCACCATCCCCCTGATACCAAAACCAGACAAAGATACTAAAAAAAAAGAAAATTACAGACCATATCACTGATGAATATTGATGCAAAAATTCTCAACAAAATACTAGCAAACAGAATCCAACAACACATTAAAAGGATCATACACCATGATCAAATGGGATTTATCCCAGGGATGCAAGGATTCTTCAATATACGCAAATCAATCAATGTGATATACCATATTAACAAACTGAAGAATAAAAACCATATGATAATCTCAATAGATGCAGAAAAAGCTTTCAACACAATTCAGCACCCATTTATGATAAAAACTCTCCAGAAAGTGGCCATAGAGGGAATCTACCTCAACATAATAAAGGCCATATGTGACAAGCCCACAGCAAAAATCATTCTCAATGGTGAAAAAGTGAAAGCATTTCCTCTAAGATCAGGAATAAGACAAGGATGTCCACTCTCACCACTATTATTCAACATAGTTTTGGAAGTCCTAGCCACGGCAATCACACAAGCAAAAAAAATAAAAGGAATAAAAACTGGAAAACAAGAAGTAAAACTGTCACTCTTTGCAGATGACATGATACTATACACAGAGAATCCTAAAATTTCCACCAGAAAACTACTAGAGCTAATCAATGAATGTGGTAAAGTTGCAGGATACAAAATTAATTCAAAGAAATCTCTTGCATTCCTATACACTAATGATGAAAAGTCTGAAAGAGAAATTAAGGAAATACTCCCATTTACCACTGCAACAAAAAGAATAAAATACCGAGGAAAAAACCTACCTAAGGAGACAAAAGACCTGAATGCAGAAAACTGTAAAACACTGATGAGAGAAATTAAAGATGATACCAATAGATGGAGAGATATACCATGTTCTTGGATTGGAAGAATCAGTATTGTGGCAATCTACAGATTCAATGCAATCCCTATCAAACCACCAATGGCATTTTTTATGGAACTAGAATAAAAATTTTTTTAATTTGTATGGAGACACAAAAGACCCGGAATAGCCAAAGCAGTCTTGAGGGAAAAAAATGGAGCTGGAGGAATCAGTCTCCTGGACTTCAGACTATACTACAAAGCTACAGTAATCAATACAATATGGTACTGGCACAAAAACGGAAACATAGATCAATGGAACAAGATATAAAGCCCAGGGATAAACCCACGCACCTATGGTCAAATAATCTATGACAAAGGCAGCAATGAGATACCTCCTTTGGAGAAAAGACAGTCTCTTCAATAAGTGGTGCTGGGAAAACTGGACAGCTACATGTAAATGAATGAAATTAGAACACTCCCTAACACCATACACAAAAATAAACTCCAAATGGATTAAAGACCTAAATGTAAGACCGGACACTATAAAACTCTTAGATGAAAACATAGGAAGAACACTCTTTGACATAAATCACAGCAAGATCTTTTATGATCCACCTCCTAGAGTAATGGAAAAAACAAAAACAAAAACAAATGGAACCTAACGAAACTTAAAAGCTTTTGCACAGCAAAGGAAACCATAAACAAGACGAAAGGTCAACCCTCAGAATGGGAGAAAATATTTGCAAACGAATCAATGGACAAAGGATTAATCTCCAAAATATATAAACAGTTAATGCAACTCAATATTAAAGAAACAAACAACCCAATCCAAAAATGGGCAGAAGACCTAAATAGACATTTCTCCAAAGAAGACATACAGGTGGTGAGGAAGCACATGAAAAGCTGCTCAACATCACCAATTATTAGAGAAATGCAAATCAAAACTATGAGGTATCATCTCACACCAATTAGAATGGGCATCATCAGAAAATCTACAAACAACAAATGCTGGAGAGGCTGTGGAGAAAATGGAACCCTCTTGCACTGTTGGTGGGAATGTAAATTGATACAGCCACTATGGAGAACAGTATGGAGGTTCCTTAAAAAACTAAAAATAGAATTACCATATGATCCAGCAATCCCACTACTAGGCATATACCCAGAGAAAACCATAATTCAGAAAGACACATGCACCTCAATGTTCATTGCAGCTCTATTTACAATAGCCAGGACATGGAAGCAACGTAAATGCCCATTGATAGGCGAATGGATAAAGAAGATGTGGTACATATATACAATGGAATATTACTCAGCCCTAAAAAGGAACGAAATTGAGTCATTTGTTGAGACGTGGATGGATCTAGAGACTGTCATAGAGAGTGAAGTAAGTCAGAAAAACAAATATCGTATATTAATGCATGTATGTGGAATCTAGAAAAATGGTACAGATGAACCGTTTTGCGGGCAGAAAAAGAGACACAGATATAGAGAACAAATGTATGGACACCAAGGGGGGAAAGCCGTGGGGGGTGGGGGTGGGGGTGTGATGAATTGAGAGTTTGGGATTGACATGTATACACTGATGTGTATAAAATTGATGACAAATAAGAACCTGCAGTATAAAATAATAAAATTAAATTTAAAAACTTTTTAAAAACTAATACTAAACTTTCTTTGGGTTATTTGTATGGAAATATGTTAATATAAATATTTCAGACATTACATGAAATTCCTAAAAACCTTACATGTTCTGGTATAATGTTATAAGTCATAATTCTAGTTATTACTTGAAAATGTATATCTCAGAAATAACTAAATTTCCTTGTCAATTGCATTATTATGAGCTTTCATCAAATCTTTAGCCGTGGTCATTTTTAAGTCTTTTGTCATTTAAAGACAGTTCTGGGTGTACTCCGATGCTTTTGCAAAAATGTTCCTGTAAAAGGGTTTCATCTTCAAGGAATTCACGGAAAAGACTCTGACAAGTACAGGTTTCTGGTAACTGACTATACTGCTGAACTGAATGAATAAGCATTTTCAGAACTCTAATGGAAAACTGGTGAATTCATAAAAGTGCTAACAAAAGATCAAGATAAAAAGAAATTAATTACAGGGGCCTGAGTGAACTGATGAGGATGATTATAATTTTTGTGACTTTCTGTTTGGATTAAAAAAAATGTTAAATTTTGGTATTTATTTACCTAGAAACTTCACTTATGTGAAAGGCCAAATTTTAGCATAATAACAAAAGAATGACAAAAACAAACAGTATCTTAGTGTATATATTTGAGTAATTGCCCATATCAAATGTGCCTCCAGAGATAAACAGTGCATACATTAAAGGTTCTGTGAAGTCCTGCAACTAAAAACAATACCAAAAACTTTGCTTACTTAACTCAGCATCATTTCCTATAGTATCTTTTGTTTGTTTAGTAAGTATTAGTTAAGATTAATAAAACACATATTGGGAAATGCTCCATTAAACTGTACCATCTCTCTTTTACCTCATAGCATAGGAGAAAAAACCACTCGTCCCAGTCAAGGGCACATCTAAGTTATCATTTAGAAGTAAGAGAGAGAGAAAGCGAGGGAAGGAGGGAGAGGGAGAGAGGGGAAAGGGGAGAGAGAGAGAGTCTCTTACTTGACTTTGCTACTTCTGTCAATGGTTATTTTCAACAATATCACTTCTCCCCAGTCCAGTCCCTCTGTTCTAGTTGGTTTGGTCTACGGTCTACTTCACTGTCCCCCACCCTCATTAATTGGATTATATTCCTTCATTTAGTAAACAAAAAGAGCACCTATTAAACACTAGGCACTGTGTCAGTCACAGACAGAAATTAAAGCATAGTTCTTGTCCTGGAGAAGCTACCTAGTAAAAGGGGAGGCACACAAGTACAAAACAATGTATCTCCACAAGGCAAGCCCAGAGGTGGAACGTCCACCAGAGGGGAAGAGAGGGAAGTCTTGCTGCAGGAGGTGGGACGTGGCTTCCTCTTGTTTCTTCAGTGGAAACATTTAAGAAAACAGTGCTTATTGATATGGATGATAAATAGATGTTAGCGTAGCCTAAAGAGAGTAATATCTAGCAGTGCATGTAGGCGAAGAAAGCAGGGTTCATTTGAAACAGTGCATGATCAGATCTTAGGACATATATACAGGGGTACTAGCTGCAGAGTCACGGAGATTATCTAGCTATCTAACTATATATCTATCCATCCATCTACACATATACATATATATACATATACATATATATATATATATATATACACATATGTATACACACACACATAACACAGTAAGGAGTTTAAACTTTAACCTAAAGAGAATACAGTTATTAATTATATATCACTTTTAACCATTTTAAGTCACTTTAAATATCTAAAGATTCCTCCATCTTTTGCAACTACTTATTCTCAAACCTTGAGTTTCCTTTCTCTTTCTGTGGACATGTCCAATGTCTATCCATACATCCAGGCCAAAATATGTAAGCCCATTATACCATAACTTCCCTGACTGCCTCAACCCAGACCTCTTCCTCCTGTGAATTTCTCTGCTATCCACTAACTCTGTGATTCATGTAATGGCTTATAAGTTACTCTTTTGTAAATATGTTTGCTTTCTACAGCTGCATATGGCAAACAACTCAAAAGCAAGGAACTATATTGTGTATCCTTGCAACACTGTGCTGGTTCCCAGTGATCCCTACCTCCAGCTATTCATTCCCTTGTATAATTCTCTTCCCCTGAACCTGGGCTTGATCTAGTAACTCACTTCTTACAGACAGAATAAAGTAAAAATGACAGGGTGTTATTTCCAAAAACAAGTTACAAAAGACGCCAGCTTCTGTCTTTCTCTCCCTCTCTTGCTCTCTCCCTTGCTCACTTTGAGGGAAGTCACCTAGCATATTGTGGGCTGCCTTATGGAGAGGCCCATGTGGCAAGGAAGTGTTATCTCCAGACAACTACTACATGAGCCATGAGTGAGCTTGAAAGTTGCCAATCCTACTCCTAGAGAACCTTGAGATGACTGCAGCCCCAGATGACATTGATTACAGTCTTGTGAGAGACTGAACCAAAGATGCCCTGCTAAACTGCACCTAGACCCCTGAAATGAAAATAATAAATGCCTATTGTTATAAGCTACTACATTTTGGGGAAATTTATTATACAGTCATATATAACTAAGAATAACACCTGAAGTAACAGGCTACAAAATAAATATAAAATATTTCAGGGCTTCCCTGGTGGTGCAGTGGTTCAGAGTCCGCCTGCCGATGCAGGGGACATGGGTTCGTGCCCTGGTCCGGGAAGATCCCACATGCCACGGAGCGGCTAGGCCCGTGAGCCATGGCTGCTAAGCCTGCGCATCCGGAGCCTGTGCTCCGCAACGGGAGAGGCCACAACAGTGAGAGGCCCGCGTACCGCAAAAAAAAATTTCAGAAGACAGATACGTAGATAGATAAATGGAAGAATATACAGGAAAAAATTGATTTAATATTTATTGAATGAAGGAATCCAAGGATGGATATTCATAAAAGTTTCTTCAGGTTTATTTTGGATTAAAGTAAAACAAAAAGCTGATTTTTATATTATACATATCCTCTTGCTTTTATTCCCTTGTTTATTTCAACTGAAGAAATGTGTTTTCACTGTGAACTTCTAGGTAAACATTTTCTCAGTTTTTATGCAAAATGCATAATTGATAACCACAGAAGATACACCCAACAATGGATACAGTTGCTTACCCACATTTCACACCACTTATGATCTTCTCCCTCACAGTCATGCCTGTTTCCATGGAATGATGAGAACATCTACCAGGAAGGCATTTATGGACTCAGTGTGCCTGGGACTTATGGTACAAGAGGGGACAGCAGGGCATCCATTTAAAGAAACATGATGAACCATCTTTTCCATGAGTGGTAACCATGGAATACCCTGTTGATTGAAAGATTTCTCACATGTACCCCCTAAACTAACAAGTTCTTGAGTCACAAAGGCATTCCACCTAACGGTCTTTCCTGAGACTCCTTTCTTACTACCAGTAAAGAAAAAAGAATGAATCTGCTGAATACCACCGTCTATAATCTAGTGTTTCTTTTTTTAACATCTTTATTGGAGTATAATTGTTTTACAATGTTGTTAGTTTCTGCTGTATAACAAAGTGAATCGGCTATATGTATACATATATCCCCGTATCTCCTCCCTCTTGCGCCTCCCTCCCACACTCCCTATCCCACCCCTCTAGGTGGTCACAGAGCACTGAGCTGATCTCCCTGTGCTATGCAGCTGCTTCCCACTAGCTACCTATTTTACATTTGGTTGTGTACATATGTCAAAGCTACTCTCTCACTTAGCTCCAGCTTACCCTTCCTCCCAACCTCAGTGTCCTCAAGTCCACTCTCTACGTCTGCCTTATGGTGGTTTTCATTTGCATTTCTCTAATGATTAGTGATGTTGAGCATCCTTTCACTGTTTGTTGGCAATCTGTATATCTTCTTTGGATAAATGTCTATGTAGGTCTTCTGCCCATTTTTGGATTGGGCTGTTTGTTTTTTTGATATTGAGCTGCATGAGCTGCTTATATATTTTGGAGATTAATCCTTTGTCAGTTGCTTTGTTGGCAAATATTTTCTCCCATTCTGAAAGCTGTTTTTAATCTTGTTTATCGTTTCCGTTGCTGTGCAAAAGCTTTTAAGTTTCATTAGGTCCCATTTGTTTATTTTAGTTTTTCTTTCCATTTCTCTGGGAGGTGGGTCCAAAAGGAACTTGCTGTGATTAACGTCATAGAGTGTTCTGACTATGTTTTCCTCTAAGAGTTTGATAGTGTCTGGCCTTACATTTAGGTCTTTAATCCATTTTGAGTTTATTTTTATATATGGTGTTAGGGAGTGTTTTAACTTCATTCTTTTACATGTAGCTGTCCAGTTTTCCCAGCACCACTTGTTGAAGAGGCTGTCTTTTCTCCATTGGATGTTCTTGCCTCCTTTTCAAAGATAAGGTGACCATATGTGCGTGGGTTTATCTCCAGCCTTTCTATCTTGTTCCATTGGTCTATATTTGTTTTTGTGCCAGTACCATAGTGTCTTGATTACTGTAGCTTTGTAGTATAGTCTGCAGTCAGGGAGCCTGATTCCTCCGGCTCTGTTCTTCTTTCTCAGGATTGCTTTGGCTATTCGGGGTCTTTTGTGTTTCCATACAAATTGTAACATTTTTTGTTCTAGTTCTGTGAAAAATGCCATTGGTAGTTTGATAGGGATTGCATTGAATCTGTAGATTGCTTTGGGTAGTATAGTCATTTTCACAATGTTGATTCTTCCAATCCAAGAACATGGTACATCTCTCCAGCTGTTTATATCATCTTTAATTTCTTTCATCAGTGTCTTATAGTTTGCTGCATTAAGGTCTTTTGTCTCCTTAGGTAGGTTTATTCCTAGGTATCTTACTTTTTTGATTGCACTGGTAAATGGGAGTGTTTCCTTAAATTTTCTTTCAGATTTTTCATCACTGGTGTGTAGGAATGCAAGACATTTCTTTGCATTAATTTTGTATCTTGCTATTCTACCACATTTATTGATTAGCTCTAGCAGTTTTCTGGTAGCATCTTTAGGATTCTGTGTTTAGTATCATGTCATCTGCAAATAGTTAACAGTGTTAATTCTTTTTTTCCAATTTGGATTCCTTTTATTTCTTTTTCTTCTCTGATTGCTGTGGCTAAAACTTCCAAAACTATGTTGGATAATTGTGGTGAGAGTGAGCAGTCTTGTCTTGTTCCTGATCTTAGTGGAAATGGTTTCAGTTTTTCACCATTGAGAACAATGTTGGTTGTGGGTTTGTCATATGTGGCCTTTATTATGTTGAGGTAGGTTCTCTCTATGCCCACTTTCTGAATATTTTTTACCATAAATTTGTGTTGAATTTTGTTGAAAGCTTTTTCTGCATCTGTTGAGATTATCATATGGTTTTTATCTTTCAATTTGTTAATATGGTGTTTCACATTGCTTCATTTGCATATAGTGAAGAATCCTTGCATCCCTGGGATAAGTCTCATTTGATCATGTTGTATGATCCTTTTAATGTGTTGTTGGATTCTGTTTGCTGGTATTTTTTGAGGATTTTTGCATTTATGTTCATCAGTGATATTGGCCTGTAGTTTTCTTTTTTCTTTTTTTTTTTTTGCAGTATGCGGGCCTCTCACCATTGTGGCCTCTCCCACTGCGGAGAACAGGCTCCGGACACGCAGGCTCAGTGGCCATGGCTCACGGGCCCAGCGGCTCCGCGGCATGTGGGATCCTCCCGGACCGGGGCACGAGCCCGTGTCCCGTGCATCGGCAGGCGGAATCTCAACCACCTGCCACCAGGGAAGCCCTGTAGTTTTCTTTTTTTGTGACATCTTTGTCTGGTTTTGGTATCAGGGTGATGGTGGCCTCGTATAATGAGCTTGGGAGTGTTTCTCCCTCTGCTATGTTTTGGAAGACTTTGAGAAGGATAGGTATTAGCTCTTCTCTAAAGGTTTGATAGAATTCACCTGTGAAGCCATCTGGTCCTGGACTTTTCTTTGTTGGAAGATTTTTAATCACAGTTTCAATTTCAGTGCGTGTGATTGGTCTGTTCATATTTTCTATTTCTTCCTGGTTCAGTCTTGGGAGGTTGTACTTCTCTAAGAATTTGCCCATTTCTTCCAGGTTGTCTATTTTATTGGCATAGAGTTGCTCATAGCAGTCTCTCATGATCCTTTGTATTTCTGCACTGTCAATTGTTACTTCTCCTTTTTCATTTCTAATTTTGTTGTTTTGAGTCTTCTTCCTATTTTTCTTGATGAGTCTGGCTAATAGTTTATCAATATTGTTTATCTTCTCAAAGAACCAGCTTCTAGTTTTATTGATCTTTGCTATTGTTTCCTTCATTTCTTTTTCATTTTTTTCTGATCTGATCTTTATGATTTCTTTCCTCCTGCTTATTTTTTTAGTTTATTTCTTCTTTCTCTATGCTTTAGGTGTAAGGTCAGGTTGTTTATTTGAGATTTTTCTTGTTTCTTGAGGTCTTATTGTATTGCTATAAACTGCTATAAACTGCTATAAACAGATAGAACTGCTTTTGCTGTATCCCATAGGTTTTGGGTCATCATGTTTCCATTGTCATTTGTTTCTAGGTAACTTCTGATTTCCTATTTGAGCTCTTCAGTGATCTCTTGGCTATTTAGTAGCATATTGTTTAGCCTCCATGTGTTTGTATGTCTTACAGTTTTTTTCTTGTAACTGATATCTGGTGTTATAATGGTGTGGTTGGAAAAGATACTTGATACGATTTCAATTTTCTTAAATTTACCGAGGCTTGATTTGTGACCCAAGACATGATCTATCCCAGAGAAAGTTCCATGTGCACTTGAGAAGAAAGTGTATTCTGTTGTTTTTGGATGGAATGTCCTATAAATATCAATTAAGCCCATCTGGTCTAATGTGTCATTTAAAGCTTGTGTTTCCTTATTCATTTTCTGTTTGGATGATCTGTTCATTGGTTTAAGTATGGTGTTAAAGTTCCCTACTACTATTGTGTTACTGTTGATTTCCCCTTTTATGGCTGTTAGCATTTTCTTTATGTATTGAGGTGCTCCTATGTTGGGTGCATAAATATTCACAATTGTTATATCTTCTTCTTGGATTGATCTGTTGATCATTACGTAGTGTCCTTCTTTGTCCATTATACTAGTCTTTATTTTAAAGTCTATTTTGTGTGATATGAGAATTGCTAGTCCAGTTTTCTTTTGATTTCCATTTGCATGGAATATCTTTTTCCATTCCCTCACTTTCAGTTGTATGTGTCCCTAGGTCTGAAGTGGGTCTCTTGTAGACAGCATATATATGGGTTTTGTTTTTGTATCCATTCAGCCAGTCTATGTCATTTGATTGGAGCATTTAATCCATTTACATTTAAGGTAATTATGGATATGTGTGTTCCTATTACCATTTTCTTAATTGTTTGAGGTTCATTTTGTAGGTCTTTTCCTTCTCTTGTGTTTCCCGCCTAGAGAAGTTCCTTTAGCATTTGTTGTAAATATGGTTTGGTCGTGTTGAATTCTCTAAACTCTTGCTTGTCTGTAAAGGTTTTAATTTCTCTGTCAAATCTGAATGAGATACTTGCTGGGTAGAGTAATGTGGTTGTAGGTTTTTCCCTTTCATCCCTTTAAATATGTCCTGCCACTCACTTGTGGCTTGCAGAGCTTCTGGTGAAAGATCAGCTGTTAACCTTATGGGGATTCCCTTGTATGTTATTTGTTGCTTGCCTTGCTGCTCTTAATATTTTTTCTTTGTATTTAATTATTGAAAGTTTGATTCATATGTGTCTTGGCGTGTTTCTCCTTGGATTTATCCTATATGGGACTCTCTGTGCTTCCTGGACTTCATTGACTATTTCCTTTCCTATGTTAGGGAAGTTTTTGACTATAATCTCTTCAAATGTTTTCTCAGTCCCTTTCTTTTTCTCTTCTTCTTGTGGGACTTCTATAATTTGAATGTTGGTGAGTTTAGTGTTGTCCCAGAGGTCTCTGAGGTTGTCTTCAATTCTTTTCGTTCTTTTTCTTTATTCTGCTCTGCAGTAGTTATTTCCACTATTCTATCTTCCAGGTCACTTATCAGTTCTTCTGCCTCAGTTATTCTACTATTGATTTCTTCTAGACTAGTTTTAATTTCATTTATTGTGTTGGTCATCGTTGTTTGTTTGCTCTTTAGTTCTTCTAGATCCTTGTTCAATGTTTCTTGTATTTTCTCCATTCTATTTCCAAGATTCTGGATCGTCTTTACTATCATTACTCTGAATTCTTTTTCAGGTAGACTGCCACTATTCTTTCACCACCAACTGGAAAGAATGCCTAAATATATGGGTGTTTTATATAACTTAGGAAAGAGAGCAAGTACTTATATAATTTAAATAATATGCCAAACTTTATCATGAAACTTTATGGCATATAATTTTGAAGAATTTTCAGTTTGCGTTAAAAAGAAAAGATACGTGGGGGCATCCCTGGTGGCGCACTGGTTGAGAGTCCGCCTGCCGACGCAGGGGACACGGGTTCGTGTCCTGCAGAATGGCTGGGCCCGTGAGCCATGACCTCAGAGCCTGCGCGTCCAGAGCCTGTGCTCCGCAACAGGAGAGGCCACAACACTGAGAGGCCCACGTACTGAAAAAAAAAAAAAAATACATGGGAAGCAGCCGCATAGCACAGGGAGATCAGTTCAGGGCTTTGCAACCACCTAGAGGGGTGGAATGGGGGTGGATGGGAGGGAGACGCATGAGGGAGGGGATATGGGGATATGTATGTGCGTATGGCTGATTTGCTTTGTTCTGCAGTGGAAACTATCACAGCACTGTAAGGCAATCATACTCCAATAAAGATGTAAAAAAAAAAGATACATGGAGAAGAAAGAAGGAAAAACAACAACAACAACAGAAATCACTCCCCTAAAAAAGCAGATTCGTGAGTGGAGGAAGATGGCGGAAGAGTAAGACACGGAGATCAACTTCCTCCCCACAGATACACCAGAAACACATCTACACGTGGAACAACTCCTACAGAACACCTACTGAAGGCTGGCAGAAGACCTCAGACCTCCCAAAAGGCAAGAAACTCCCCACGTACCTGGGTAGGGCAAAAGAAAATAAGAAAAAACAGAGACAAAAGAATGGGGACGGCACTTGCACCAGTGGGAGGGAGCTGTGAAGGAGGAAAAGTTTCCACACACTAGGAAGCCCCTTCACGGGCGGAGACTGCGGGAGGCGGAGAGGGGAGCTTTGGAGCCACGGAGAAGAGCACAGCAACAGGGGTGCGGAGGGAGATTCCCGCACAGAGGATCGGTGCCGACCGGCACTCACCAGCCCGAGAGGCTTGTCTGCTCACGCGCCGGGGCGGGCGGGGCTGCGAGCTGAGGCTCGGGTTTTGGTCGGAGCGCAGGGAAAGGACTGGGGTTAGCGGCTTGAACATAGCCTGAAGGGGTTAGTGCACCACGGCTAGCCGAGAGGGAGTCCTGGGGAAAGTCTGCACCTGCCGAAGAGGCAAGAGACTTTTTCTTCCTTCTTTGTTTCCTGGTGCACGAGGAGAGGGGTTTCAGAGCTCTGCTTAAAGGAACTCCAGAGATGGGCGCGAGCCGCTGCTAAAAGCGCGAACCCCAGAGACGGGCGTGAGCCGCGGCGAAAAGCGCGGACCCCAGAGACGGGCGCAAGCCATGGCGAAAAGCGCAGACCCCAGAGATGGGCGCGAGTCGTGGCTAAAAGCACGCACCCCAGGGACGGGTGGGAGACACTAAGGCTGCTGCCGCCGCCACCAAGGGGCCTGTGTGCGAGCACAGGTCACTATCCAAACCCCTCTTCCACGGAGCCTATGCAGCCCGCCACTGCCAAGTTCCCAGGATCCAGGGACAACTTCCCCGGGAGAACGCACGGCAGGCCTCAGGCTGGTGCAACGTCACGCCGGCCTCTGCCGCCACAGGCCCGCCCCGCACACAGTGCCCCTCCCTCCCCCCCCCAGCCTGAGTGCGCCAGAGCCCCCGAATCAGCGGCTCCTTTAACCCCATCCTGTCTGAGCAAAAAACAGACGCCCTCCAGAGACCTACACGCAGAGGCAGGGCCAAATCCAAAGCTGAGCCCCTGTAAGCTGTGAGAACAAAGAAGAGAAAGGGAAATCTCTCCCAGCAGCCTCAGAAACAGCGGATTAAAGCTCCACAATCAACTTGATGTACCCTGCATCTGTGGAATACCTGAATAGACGACAAGTCATCCCAAACTGAGGAGGTGGGCTTCGAGGGCAAGATCTATGATTTTTTCCCCTTTTCCTCTTTTTGTGAATGTGTATGTGTATGCTTCTGTGTGAGATTTTGTCTGCAAAGTTCTGCGTCCACCATTTGTCCTAGGGTTCTATCCATCCATTTTTTTAAAAAAATTTTTTTTCTTAATAATTAATTATAATTTTAATAACTTTATTATACTTTACCTTCTTTCTTTCTTTCCTTCTTTCTTTCTTTCTTTCTTTCTTTCTTTCTTTCTTTCTTTCTTTCTTTCTTTCTTTCTTTCTTTCTTCCTTTCTTTCCTTCCTTCCTTCCTTCCTTCCCTCCTTTAGACAACAAATCATCCCAAATTGAGGAGGTGGTCTCTGAGAGCAAGATTTATGATTTTTTCCCCTTTACCTCTTTTTGTCAGGGTGTATGTGTATGCTTCTGTGTAAGATTTTGTCTGTATAGCTTTGCTTCCAACATTTGTCCTAAGGTTCTAGCCGTCCCTTTTTAATTTTCTAAATAATTATTTTTTAATTCAATAACTTTATTATACTTTATTTTATTTTACTTTATCTTCTTTCTTTGTCTTTTTTCCTTCCTTCCCTCCTTCCTTCATTCCTCCCTCCCTCCCTCCTTTCTTTCCTTCTTTCCTTCTTTGCTTCTTTCTTTCTTTCTTTCTTCCTTCCTTCCTTCCCTCCTTTCTTTCTTTCTTTCTTCATACTTCTACTAATTCTCTCTACTTTTTCTCCCTTTTATTCTGAGCCGTGTGGATGAAAGGCTCTTGGTGCTCTAGCCAGGAGTCAGGGCTCTGCCTCTGAGGTAGGAGAGCCAACTTCAGGACACGGGTCAACAAGAAACCTCCTAGCTCCACATAATATCAAACGGCGAAAATCTCCAGAGACCTCCATCTTAACACCAGCACCCAGCTTCACTCAACGACCAGCAAGCTACAGTGCTGGAAAACCTATGCCAAACAACTAGCCAAACAGGAACACAACCCCACCCATTAGCAGAGAAGCTGCCTAACATCATAATAAGGCCACAGACACCCCAAAACACACCACCAGACGTGAACCTGCCCACTAGAGAGACAAGATCCAGCCTCATCCACCACAAGACAGGCACTAGTCCCCTCCACCAGGAAGCCTACACAACCCACTGAACCAACCTTAGCCACTGGAGACAGACATCAAAAACAGCGGGAACTACGAACCTGCAGCCTGCAAAAAGGAGACCCCAAACACAGTAAGATAAGCAAAATGAGAAGACAGAAAAACACACAGCAGATAAAGGAGCAAGATAAAAATGCACCAGACCTAACAAATGAAGAGGAAATAGGCAGTCTACCTGAAAAAGAATTCAGAATAATGATAGTAAGGATGATCCGAAATCTTGGAAATAGAATGGACAAAATGCAAGAAACAGTTAACAAGGACCTAGAAGAAATAAAGATGAAACAAGCAACGATGAACAACACAATAAATGAAATTAAAAGTACTCTAGATGGGATCAATAGCAGAATAACTGAGGCAGAAGGACGGATAAGTGACCTGGAAGATAAAATAGTGGAAATAACTACTGCAGAGCAGAATAAAGAAAAAAGAATGAAAAGAACTGAGGACAGTCTCAGAGACCTCTGGGACAACATTAAACGCACCAACATTCGAATTATAGGGGTTCCAGAAGAAGAAGAGAAAAAGAAAGGGACTGAGAAAATATTTGAAGAGATTATAGTTGAAAACTTCCCTAATATGTGAAAGGAAATAGTTAATCAAGTCCAGGGAGCACAGAGAGTCCCATACAGGAAAAATCCAAGGAGAAATACGCCAAGACACATATTAATCAAACTGTCAAAAATTAAATACAAAAAAGTATATTAAAAGCAGCAAGGGAAAAAAAAAAAAAAAGCAGCAAGGGAAAAACAACAAATAACACACAAGGGAATCCCCATAAGGTTAACATCTGATCTCTCAGCAGAAACCCTACAAGCCAGAAGGGAGTGGCAGGACATACTGACAGTGATGAAGGAGAAAAACCTGCAACAAGACTACTCTACCCAGCAAGGATCTCATTCAGGTTTGATGGAGAAATTAAAACCTTTACAGACAAGCAAAAGCTGAGAGAGTTCAGCACCACCAAACCAGCTTTACAACAAATGCTAAAGGAACTTCTCTAGACAAGAAACACAAGACAAGGAAAAGACCTATAATAACGAACCCAAAACAATTTAGAAAATGGGAATAGCAACATACATATCGATAATTACCTTAAATGTAAATGGACTAAATGCTCCCACCAAAAGACACAGATTGGCTGAATGGATACAAAAACAAGACCCTTATATATGCTGTCTACAAGAGACCCACTTCAGACCTAGAGACACATACAGACTGAAAGTAAGGGGATGGAAAAAGATATTCCATGCAAATGGAAACCAAAAGAAAGCTGGAGTAGCAATTCTCATATCAGACAAAATAGACTTTAAAATAAGGACTATTAAAAGAGGCAAAGAAGGACACTACATAATGATCAAGGGATCGACCCAAGAAGAAGATATAACAATTGTAAATATTTATGCACCCAACATAGGAGCACCTCAATACATAAGGCAAATACTAACAGCCATAAAAGGGGAAATCGACAGTAACACATTCATAGTAGGGGACTTTAACACCCCACTTTCACCCATGGACACATCATCCAAAATGAAAATAAATAAGGAAACACAAGCTTTAAATGATACATTAAACAAGATGGACTTAATTGATATTTATAGGACACTCCATCCAAAAACAACAGAATACACATTTTTCTCAAGTGCTCATGGAACATTCTCCAGGAAAAATCATATCGTGGGTCACAAATCAAGCCTTGGTAAATTTAAGAAAACTGAAATTGTATCAAGTATCTTATCCGACCAAAACGCCATGAGACTAGATATCAATTACAGGAAAAGATCTGTAAAAAAATACAAACACATGGAGGCTAAACAATACACTACTTAATAATGAAGTAATCACTGAAGAAATCAAAGAGGAAATCAAAAAATACCTAGAAACAAATGACAATGGAGACACAACGACCCAAAACCTATGGGATGCAGCAAAAGCAGTTCGAAGGGGGAAGTTTATAGCAATACAAGCCCACCTTAAGAAGCAGGAAACATCTCGAATAAACAACCTAACCTTGCACCTCAAGCAATTAGAGAAAGAAGAACAAAAAAACCCCAAAGCTAGCAGAAGGAAAGAAATCATAAAAATCAGATCAGAAATAAATGAAAAAGAAATGAAGGAAACAATAGCAAAGATCAATAAAACTAAAAGCTGGTTCCTTGAGAAGATAAACAAAATAGATAAACCACTAGCCAGACTCATCAAGAAAAAAAGGAAGAAGACTCAAATCAATAGAAATAGAAATGAAAAAGGAGAAGTAACAACTGACACTGCAGAAATAAAAAAGATCATGAGAGATTACTACAAGCAACTCTATGCCAATAAAATGGACAATCTGGAAGAAATGGACAAATTCTTAGAAATGCACAACCTGCCAAGGCTGAATCAGGAAGAAATAGAAAATTATGAACAGACCAATCACAAGCACTGAAATTGAAACTGTGATTAAAAATCTTCCAACAAACAAAAGCCCAGGACCAGATGGCTTCACAGGCGAATTCTATCAAATATTTAGAGAAGAGCTAACACCTATCCTTCTCAAACTCTTCCAAAATATAGCAGAGGGAGGAACACTCCCAAATTCCTTCTACGAGGCCACCATCACCTTGATACCAAAACCAGACAAGGATGTCACAAAGAAAGAAAACTACAGGCCAATATCACTGATGAACATAGATGCAAAACTCCTCAACAAAATACTAGCAAACAGAATCCAACAGCACATTAAAAGGATCATACACCATGAACAAGTGGGGTTTATCCCAGGAATGCAAGGATTCTTCAAAATACGCAAATCTATCAATGTGATAAACCATATTAACATCTCAATAGATGCAGAGAAAGCTTTTGACAAAATTCAACACCACTTTATGATAAAAACCCTGCAGAAAGTAGGCATAGAGGGAACTTTCCTCAACATAATAAAGGCCATATATGACAAGCCCACAGCCAACATCATCCTCAATGGCTAAAAACTGAAACCATTTCCACTAAGATCAGAAAAAAGACAAGGTTGCCCACTCTCACCACTCTTATTCAACATAGTTTTGGAAGTTTTAGCCACAGCAATCAGAGAAGAAAAGGAAATAAAAGGAATCCAAATCGGAAAAGAAGAAGTAAAGCTGTCACTGTTTGCAGATGACATGATACTATACATAGAGAATCCTAAAGATGCTACCAGAAAACTACTAGAGCTAATCAATGAATTTGGTAAAGTAGCAGGATACAAAATTAATGCACAGAAATCTCTGGCATTCCTATATACTAATGATGAAAAATCTGAAAGTGAAATCAAGAAAACACTCCCATTTACCATTGCAACAAAAAGAATAAAATATCTAGGAATAAACCTACCTAAGGAGACAAAAGACCTGTATGCAGAAAATTATAAGACACTGATGAAAGAAATTAAAGATGATACAAATAGATGGAGAGATATACCATGTTCTTGGATTGGAAGAATCAACATTGTGAAAATGACTCTACTACCCAAAGCAATCTACAGATTCAATGCAATCCCTATCAAACTACCACTGGCATTTTTCACAGAACTAGAACAAAAAATTTCGCAATTTGTATGGAAACACAAAAGACCCCGAATAGCCAAAGCAATCTTGAGAACGAAAAAAGGAGCTGGAGGAATCAGGCTCCCTGACTTCAGACTATACTACAAAGCTACAGTAATCAAGACACTATGGTACTGGCACAAAAACAGAAAGATAGCTCAATGGAACAGGACAGAAAGCCCAGAGATAAACCCACGCACATATGGACACCTTATCTTTGATAAAGGTGGCAGGAATGTACAGTGGAGAAAGGACAGCCTGTTCAATAAGTGGTGCTGGGAAAGCTGGACAGGTACATGTAAAAGTATGAGATTAGATCACTCCCTAACACCATACACAAAAATAAGCTCAAAATGGATTAAAGACCTAAATGTAAGGCCAGACACTATCAAACTCTTAGAGGAAAACATAGGCAGAACACTCTATGACATAAATCACAGCAAGATCCTTTCTGACCCACCTCCTAGAGTAATGGAAATAAAAACAAAAATAAACAAATGGGACCTAATGAAACTTCAAAGCTTTTGCACAGTAAAGGAAACCATAAACAAGACCAAAAGACAACCCTCAGAATGAGAGAAAATATTTGCAAATGAAGCAACTGACAAAGGATTAATCTCCAAAATTTACAAGCAGCTCATGCAGCTCAATAACAAAAAAACAAACAACCCAATCCAAAAATGGGCAGAAGACCTAAATAGACATCTCTCCAAAGAAGATATACAGACTGCCAACAAACACATGAAAGAATGCTCAACATCATTAATCATTAGAGAAATGCAAATCAAAACTACAATGAGATATCATCTCACACCAGTCAGAATGGCCATCATCAAAAAATCTAGAAACAATAAATGATGGAGAGGGTGTGGAGAAAAGGGAACACTCTTGCACTGCTGGTGGGAATGTGAATTGGTTCAGCCACTATGGAGAACAGTATGGAGGTTCCTTCAAAAACTACAAATAGAACTACCATATGACCCAGCAATCCCACTACTGGGCATATACCGTGAGGAAACCATAATTCAAAAAGAGTCATGTAGCACAATGTTCACTGCAGCTCTATTTACAATAGCCAGGACATGGAAACAACCTAAGCGTCTATCATCAGATGAATGGATAAAGAAGATGTGGCAATATATACAACGGAATATTACTCAGCCATAAAAAGAAATGAAATTGAGCTATTTGTAATGAGGTGGATAGACCTAGCGTCTGTCATACAGAGTGAAGTAAGTCAGAAAGAAAAAGACAAATACCGTATGTTAACACATATATATGGAATTTAAGAAAAAAAATGTCATGAAGAACCTAGGGGTAAGACAGGAATAAAGACGCAGACCTACTGGAGAACGGACTTGAGGATATGGGGAGGGGGAAGGGTGAGCTGTGACAGGGCGAGAGAGAGTCATGGACATATACACACTAACAAATGTAAGGTAGATAGCTAGTGGGAAGCAGCCGCATGGCATAGGGATATTGGCTCGGTGCTTTGTGACAGCCTGGAGTGGTGGGATAGGGAGGGTGGGAGGGAGGGAGACGCAAGAGGGAAGACATATGGACACATATGTATATGTATAACTGATTCACTTTGTTATAAAGCAGAAACTAACACACCATTGTAAAGCAATTATACCCCAATAAAGATGTTAAAAAAAAAAAAGCAGATTCATGCTGAAAATTGCTAACCATTACTGTCATCATTCTTAATCTCATCATCTAATATTTACTTTATTTCATGGTTTACGCAATGTATTGTGGATGACACTAAATAAGCCTGTGTGTTAACGGGGAAATTGGCATTCATTTTGTTCTTATGATGGAAATGTTAAATCAGATAGGTTAAGTTTGTTGGTCAAGGTCAAACCACCAGTAAGTGGCAGAACTAAGACTAGCATTCATACTTCCCAATGCTTAAAGTTATACTGACATGAAAGGAACTGATTGAGTTAATAGTTGAATGCCTTGCCAAGAGGCGAAATCCTTTTAATTTAGTGCCACTATTATGAAGTAAATATAGCATGGGGAAATGAAAAGTAACACGGAATGAGACAAACTTTCTGAAGAGAGAATCAATTTCAAAAGAAAGATGAAAAGATTTCAGCAGTTATCTGTATAGTGCTAGTCAAAACAAATTCACTTTTCTAATATCTCTTTCATTTCTCTGCAAAGTATTAGTATGAGGTGACAGAGAAATTTCAGTATGGGCTGGTTCAATGAATGAAGGGTTACAAGTCTCAAAAGAAGTTGGAAAAGATGACTAATTAAAGAATTTCAATGAATTATTCTGAATTTTTATTCTAATCAGAGTGATGAATGAACTGTCTAATATATGGGAGGAAAAAGGATGATTTTAGCTTGCTAAATATTCCAGTATTACAAATAGCCAAGTTAACCCATTTCCTTGAATAATTACTCATTTATTTATTCAATAAATTTCTGGCTAACTGAATCATCATCATCCAGGGAGCTTATAAAAATAAATATTCCAGGGCTTCCCTGGTGGCGCAGTGGTTGAGAATCTGCCTGCCAATGCAGAGGACACGGGTTCAAGCCCTGGTCTGGGAAGATTCCACATGCCGCGGAGCAACTAGTCCCATGTGCCACAACTATTGAGCCTGCGCGTCTGGAGCCTGTGCTCCGCAACAAGAGAGGCCGCGACAGTGAGAGGCCTGCGCACCGCGATGAAGAGTGGTCCCCGCTCGCCGCAACTAGAGAAAGCCCATGCACAGAAATGAAGACCCAACACAGCCAAAAATAAATAAATAAATAAAATTTAAAAATAAATAAATAAATATTCCAAGTTTCGATACTGTAATATGGTTATACAAGATGTTACCATTGGGAGAAACTGGCTAAGGGGTACATCGGACCTTACTTAACATTTTTTTTTGGCAACTTCCTATTCCTGTGAATCTAAAATAATTCCAAAATAAAAAGTTTAAAAATAGAGTGGGATCCAGTAATCCATATTTTTAAATCAGTACTTTGGATGATTGTGATGTGTTGCTGTGTTTGGCAACCACTGGACTCCACAGTACAATACTTGTACAGAAGTCAGAGGAAGTTTTCAAATAATTTCTTTTTGATAATGGATTATTCAATTACTGTGACATTTCTGGGAGTAGTGGGAGTTAGAGGAACACTAAGTATCTGTCCATCTCCCGCCCCACACTCACTTCCCCATCCAGGCATGACTAAATAGCAATACATTTACTTCTGTCTCTGAATTCTCTACTCATTTCCATGTCTCTATCTCTATCCTCTATCTCTATTCACGTCTGTTTCCATAGAGAACCCATCAACACTCTGACCTTACAGCTTCTGAATCTCCTTGGTATCAGCAACATCCATCATTATTCCACTGGTCTATATACATTTGTATTGCCTGGAATGGAAATAAGCAACCCAAAAGTTTCTTTCAGCAGTCCAGTGGGAAGCCCACCTTCACAGCCCTTTGAGCCTAGGGACTTTAGCCTCCAGGGCTAAAGATGTCTATAGCACACCTTCATGCAAAGGCTCCAAGGTCCCTAATAACAAAAGCTTAAATGTCCAGTTCTAATCTGTGCTAGAACCAATGGAAAATTGCTTCTAAGGCTAGAAAGGTCATATTAATATGCAAATATCTATTGGGGGCAACACTGTAAACTATTATTAACTAGGCCACCAGTTTAGGATGGAAGAAGCATTGTTAGAAAGGCAGGTTTCTGGATCCTGGCTCTCTCAGGATTCTGACTCAGTAATTCTAGAATAGGATCCAGGAATCTACATTCTTATACATTGTATACTGACCATATTCAAAGAAATCTTAACCTGAAGGTTTAAATGCAGATAAATAAGCTGCTAATCTAGAATAGATACTACAGATACAAGAAGCACCTAACAGTTTGACAAATAAATGGGAGAAAGTACAATAGATGTCCTTTGAATATTACGTTTCTAAAGAGGTACCTAACTGGAGAGTCTATAGAGGATAAAGTGAAGGATTGGGAAGAAGGCAGCTCAAAAAAGAAAAGGAGAGAAGGGGAATAAAGAAAACCCTAGTCTTTATGTAACAAGGTTCCTCAACACTGACTTTGTTTCTGGGTGGAAACTGGCATAGAGATGGAGTTTTGGGAAATATTCTCTCCCAACTGCAGAATTGTCTCTTTCCTACATAGAGATGGACCAGGAGAGAAGGGAGGAAGTCATAATATTCACATGGAATGATATGAATAACTCCGGCTAATATGTGAAAGAACTAAGATATAAACAGAACTCAAACAAGATTTTCAGCACAAAAGACCAAAACTAGAAGCTTCCCTGTATGCCCTTGCTATCTCTAGGAGGCTGAGAGAACTATGAGTGTTTTCTCTGCCCAATTGTTTTTGTTAACAATAATTCCCAGAGGTAGTCTCATATACCAAAGGGATCATGTTCAGAAGCAGAAAATGATTCAGTAATTTCATTTTAAGGCTTTTCCAAAAGTCTATTCAATTCCTGGGCTCTTTGTACTTGCAAAAACTTAATTTGCCTACCAGATAAAATGTTTGTTCTTAGTTCTCTGGTGTATTAGGTACATTCCAATCAGAAGACAGAAACCACACAGTAGTTTAAACAGGGAAAATTTAGGATAAAGAAATAGCAACAGAAGATTGAAGTAACAGGGAATTGGTTAAAGGTCAGGGGAGGGGGGTGGACTCTAAGGGATACTCAAGTGCTACTGAGGGAGAGTACTCAAGGAAAGAACAAACTTGGAGGGAAAGAATCCTTCACCAAAGCTAGGACTCAAATCTCACTGGAGAGGGTATAGCTGAATCCCACTGGCTATTGGAAAAGTTCAATGGGTTGTTCCAAGCCAAAGAGGGTAGCTGAGAAGCCACCTGTTCAGGTTGTTACTGACTTGCTGGAAAGCCGGCTTGCGCACTATCTGGCTTCATGGAAAGCCACCTGGAAGTAGCAGGGGTGTGAGAAGGGGTTGCTGATGATTCACTGGGAAACAAGCTGGTGAATCCATAGAACTTGTTAGCTGCCCTCAGGAATGCCATCGAACTTACTGCTGGAAACTGCACAAAGTGGGGTTTGTGCTGAAGGAAGCTAGGGAGGTGCCACTTGCTGCTTGATGCCAGGACACTGCTGAAAAAAGCCAATTCACCCTGCAGGAGTTCAACAAAATGAGCACACCTGAACCAGGAAGAAGGAAACTCTCTCCTCCATTGTCCCTTCAACACCCTGTCCTTACAGTGTTTGACCAGGCCCACTTTTGTTATCACAGAGCAGAAGAAAAAAAAAAGGGTGAATTTGGGGCTGAGAGGCAATAAATTGATAACTGGCACAGCTGCCTACTAACTAAGTAAAAATTTTTCTTTTCTAAAAGACATTTTTCAAATACATATTTGATGATATATATATTCAATATATGTAAAATATCATTTTCTTGAGAACTAGGCAAAGAAAATGTTATCTGAATCAGCAAAGGACAACTTTTGTACTTTTATTTGTCAGTGTGTCTCAGTTTTTAATCTAGACAAATATTATACTATCAGAAAACAAATAGTTCCTATTAGTGACCATCTGTGTGTGAGCCCCATCCAAATTCAGAACCTCTAGAAGTGGGATCCAGGTGTGGGTTCTTTTCAAAAGCTTACAGGTGATTATATGTTGTTAAGTTGGAGAACCACTACTCATCAGTTTATGCCAGAAACCTAGAAATCACACCAACACCGCCATTTCCTCATCCACTGCCCTCAGCTAATACATCACTGAAAACCATATGGTTTAGGAATCTCTCCACATTTTCCCCCAAATACTGCTGCCCCCAGTCCAGATCACCATCATCCCTTACATGGATTAATGCAACAGTCTCCTCCTGGCCTTCATCCTTTCTTGTCCATCTCTGAGCAATTCCACTAACAAACGGATTTTGCCCATGCTGTTCCTGCTACTTTAGACTCTTTTCCTTTACTTTTCACCTGGCTTATTTCTGTTTATCATTCAAGTTCCAGTTCAAAAAATACTTCTCTTTCTCAGAAAACGTCTCCAAATCCTTAAACTAGGTTCAGCCCTTCTCCCTTGTTCATTGCCATAGCATCTTAAATATTTTACTTATTACATCATCATAATGAGCCAAATAATAATTTAGGTAATTATTTGTTTAATTTTGACTCTATCACTAGACAAAGGTAAAACTGATGAGAACAATAACGATAAATGTGGAGAAGGTAAAAAAGTTCAAAACATCTGGATCTATAGTTTTACAAATAAATCATAATTAGAGCTAACAATAAACATTTAGTGTCCTTAATTAGCACATTACATACATTATCTCTTTCAAGCCTCACAACAGTTTTAAGAAGTGCATGTGTTCACTCAGTCATTCATTAAACGATCTGCAGACTTCTACATGTGCAAAAAATTTAGGGCCACATTTCTCTAAATGTGGTAAGAGAATGTGAAACACAAGTTGGCCAGGACATTTACATCAGATGCAGATCTGGTTGCTTCATCTTGGAACTACTGCATTAGGCTCATTGAGGATAAGGCCTGGGTATCCACATGGTTAATAAATTCCACAGGTAATTAGTATTCAGCTTAAGTTTCAGAAGCCCTGTTCTAGAATAAAGATTCTAACAAGGATGAAATATATATATATATATATATATATATATATATATATATATATGCCATCTATATATATGCCATCTATACCGGGACCCTTTCCTACACCTACTGAGTCAGAATTTCCATTGGGTAGAGCCTAGCAAAAGTAATTTTTAGAAATTCTACAAATGATTGTGAAACTAGGTACCTATGAACACTAACCACTCATTTAGATGTTAAGAATATGGTCCAGAGGTGGCTGCAGGGTACAGAATTTTGCATTAAAAACAACTTCAGTGAAACAAGATGAGGCAATAGTAAAGGTAAGTATACAATTTTGAGAGTTGATTCATTAATACTGCTTTGTTTTCTCAAAAGCTAGAAAAATACTCCTTAGTCTACCACAGGGAATGTCAGTTTTTAAACAAGTTGTGAATCATTGAATAGTGCAATGCCATCATCATCCTCACATCATGCACAGAGAGATGTGATCCTGCTCAAGATAAACAAAGACATCAAGAAGATTGATGTGACCATAGTGGCCAAGGAACCATGGAAAGATGGTGGCTAAAAACTAAGATACTACGTGGTTTCTTGGAACTGTGTCTATTCACAATGGAAACGTGCCTGGTTATAAATATTTTTGAAGAAAATGTATTCTCCCACAGTCTAGAGTAGAAAGACGAATGAGAAAAGGGGAAGTGAATTTATTTATTTATTCATTTACTAAACAATTTATACAGTGCTATATGCACAAAAGGATTAGGGCAACATTTCTCAAAGTGTAGTAGGAGAGTCTGACACACAAGTTTACCAGGGTCAGAGAGAAGTTTAAAGTAATGGCATTGAACCAAAAATGTACCTTCAAAGTGAAGATAAAAATACATGAAAACTAACTAACTAAATAAATAAAATAAACCTCTGAAACTTATCTGGAATCTTTTGCTTTTTTTGAATTAATAATAATTACAGGAACTTCCCTGGTGGCACAGTGGCTAAGAATCCACCTGCCAATGCAGGGGACACGGGTTCGAGTCCTGGTCTGGGAAGATCCCACATGCCGCGGAGCAGCTAAGCCCGTGCGCCACAACTACTGAGCCTGCGCTCTAGAGTCCGCGAGCCACAACTACTGAAGCCCGTGTACCTAGAGCCCATGCTCTGCAATAAGAGAAGCCACCGCAATAAGAAGCCCTCGCACCACAACGAAGAGTAGCCCCCGCTTGCCACAACTAGAGAAAGCCCGCATGCAGCAACAAAGACCCAACTAAGCCAAAAAAAAATAATTAATTAAAAAAAATAATAATAATTACAGCTAACATTTAAAACTTACTGCATATACCAAGGACTTTAACATACATAATTTTGTTTAAGCTTCATAACAATTCCATGAGGTAAATACTATTTTTCTTCATGCATTCATTCATTCAACGCATGTTTAAAATACACTGACCACAACAACTCTGTCTAAGGAATGGAAATGGAACTACAAAAAAATAGGGAAGTTCCCTGCTGTTGTAAAGACAAACAAACAAAATATACTTATTCGATAAATATGCAAACTGAAGGCTTTGGGCAACTGAGATTTAGACAGGTTAAACAATGGTCTCAAGTTGAGACGCAATAAGATGTAGAGCCAGGCTCTGAACAATTAACAGGTTAATTGCAGAGCCCCTGCTCATTACTACATTATATGTTCAAGGATCAAAACCAATTTAGATGTACCTATGTGAAATTGCCATTTTTATAGGGGAAAAACATCAAATTTTGACTATTTCATATGCATCAATCTATACTCATATATATCTTTTCCATAAATCTTAGTTCTTTTTCTCATTCCCAGTAACTCTTCCTCCCAGAATTGTTTATGGTTGTTGATGACCCACATTGCAAAGCTGAGAATTAAGCCCTATTTCAGAAGATTCACATTACTAGAAAGTTTGGTAGGCCAGAGGGCACTGCAGTATGACGATGACTTGTCGGTTTTTTTAATACAGGAAATGCGCTCTGCTGTAACCAGTTAAGGGAGTGGAGATGGCCTCAAACAGTTTAAAAGCAGTAAATGATTGTGTAGAGAAGACTTGTTTATTTATTGCTGGCTATTTTATCTCATCCTCAACACAATACAGATCAAATCATACTAGATGGACTAAGATAAAGATTAATTGACAACAGGTTTCTCGGTAAAGACTAATTGATAACAGGTTTCTTGTCCACGCTTGTAGTTTTTTGGTTTTGTTTTTAATGTGCATAGTCAACAACACCAAGTCAAGACATTTGGGACACATAACACAGTTCAGTATCAAGGACAATGTGGCAATGCTGTTCTCTGAACTAGAAATAAAGTTATGTGTTTTGTGGGTCAAAATAACCTGCTAGGAGAATTCTAAAACATTCTAAGGACCATTGCCTTCTAACAACTTAAAAGAGTCCCCTAAAGAAACATAACTACATAAGTATACACATATAAACATTTACATTTCTCTTCATATATATGTCTCTCCAGTTCAGGGTTCCTCAATCTTCGTTCAGATAATTCTTTGCTCTGTGTGTGTGTCAGGGTTGGGGAGATATCCTGTGCATTTTAGTATTTTCACAGTATCCTTGGCCTCTGCCAATAATACCCTCTCAGTTATAACTAATAATGTCTTCAGATACTGCCAATTATACCACAGGGGCAAAATTGCCTACAGTTGACAACTACTGTCCTTGATAGACATAGAAATAGATAAGTATAAGGGAATGCTGTGATAAGGAGACATGAATTTGTGTCTAGGTACGGAAAGGGAGAAGACTGTGTTCGTGTGGGTCATATGGTACAATGGTTAAGAACAGTCAGAATCACACTGACCAATTATGAACTTCAATTCTACCACATATTAGCTTTGAGATCTTTAAGTGATGCTAACAGTAGGATTTCAAACAGTTATGAACATTTAGCAAGAAAAAGCATTTAAAGTACTCAGCGTATTGCTTAGCACTGTAAATACTCAGCAACTATCAAGTCTTATTATCTTAGAAGATCCAGCTAATACAATCTTCCCTCTGTCTTTCGGTGCCTCTCTCTCTCTCTGTTTATTACCTATAGATACACAAACATATTACATAAGCATTTGCATATGCAGCTGTACATGTATATACATATACGTATAAATATGGCACAGGTAAAATATAACAACGTCATGTATGAATGTGAGTTCTTGACTCTGGCTGTATTGCGGGCAGAGGCCCAGAAAGAGAGTGAGCCACACCATAATGCAAAACAGATGTTAGTTTGTTAGATAATTTTTTTGGCAGATTAAAAAAAGAGGAGTTAAGTAAGCTTTATCTGGCATGTTCCAAGAATAAGGTAATCAAATGTTAAAATTAATAGAGTGTTAGCACATAAAACCAAACATGGATTATCCATTTTAAAACACTTAAAATACAAGAAAATGCATTTAACACTAAAACTTACATGATTAATTCATTTTTATTTCAACAATTATTTATAAATAACTTACTCTTTTCTTAGCTCTCTGCTAAACACTGATTTATTTTTTGATGAAATTTTAGGAACTTTCAATTCTTTAAGGCAATAATTTTAAATATTTTTTCTCTTCAGAGGTGTGAAAGATGTAAGAGTTTTTACTAACTCCATATATCATGACCTGAAGGTGTTTTGGAAAGTCATAATACTACTGACGACCACTTATTTCCACTGTATTTGCCCCTTTCTCATATAAATTTAAAATACAGAGTGTCATGTAAGATGCCTACCTTACTTCACCGAAAATTAAACTCTTAAGTCAAAAACTAAGAAGCTCTCTTGTAAATTTTAAAGGTTTTCTTTCCTATCACTATAGGAACTTAGAAAATATCTAATTCTTCTCTTCCACATCCTTAATAAAACTGAGTTCTGCCTCAGCTTCTAGTAAAGGAGGTATTTATTTGTCAACAAAGTATCATATCTATGGTCAGCTGAGATGCTGAAAAAATTCTTCCTTATATTAAACCAAAGCCTACCTCACAACTTATTGATTATCTGATCACTACAAACAACAGAATATGTTTTGAATTTTTTCCATATAGCAATCCTATATACACTTGACATCAACACTTACACCCTCATATATATATATATACACACACATACAGACATGCACACACACATATTAAAAATATACGTATCCATATATATTCATATATATACACATATGTACATTTATATGTGTATATATATCTACACACACATACACAGAAAGAGATGGGAGAGAGAGTAATAAATAAGGCAAAATATAAACAAACAACTTGTAAATCTTGCACTAGTGTTGCAAAATTTTTAACTGTGAAACAATACCTAAATTAAGGCTTTTATAAAAATATCAAGTCATATGGGAAAATCCAAAATATTGCCTACTGTCAAAAAATCAAGTTATGTTATACCAAGGACTTACTAAGCTGTATTCATTATTTGGTAGCTAAATGAATGTGCATAAAACATGAAGTCATAATGCTAGGAACTTTAAACTTACAAATATGCAACAATGAGTTATTTATAGTGATAGTTATATCAATGGCATTTTCTTCCCAACATTTTACTTCAAAGGGAAAAACATCTGAAGAAATGGTACTCTAGTTAAGCATAGGGAATTTTTAGTTAGAATAATTATGTTTATACGAATACTTAGGAATGTGTCTATTTATCTGCCAAATGAATACAAAACATACAGTATTTATCAGTTTCAAGGACTCTAAACCAGAACTGTGAGAAAGTATTTCATTTTGAAACCTGAAACAAGAAGAAATTCAGCTAATTTGGAGTCAAAAATACACTTGCTGCATGCCTCTTAAGCCTCTGATGAATTATAAAATGCATTTCCATATTTTTTGGGGGGGCTAGGTCATAATGTATATAGCGGTTTCATCTTTCTTCTGTGGTGTGTTATTCATCCTTGTTTCCATTTCTGGTTTTTAAATGAAACTTCACAATCCTGCTGAGAACCCTTGCTTTCATACTGTTTTTGAAACCAGACTTTCATGATGAAGCCACAAAACAACTCAGCAATAATACACATTAAAGCAGCATGCTGTTTTGAATTCATATTTAGGGGATTTGGCAAAGAAACCATAATAATTTGTCAAGTTAGAAGGAGCCAAGCAGACAAAATCTAAACCTACATCTAAACTCAGATTGCTCATCATCTCTCTACTCACTGATCTCCTAACTTTTCTTTCTTTATCCCTCTCGTCCATCTTTCTATCTTTTTTTTCTTTTTTCTTTCTTGAGTCTTTGAAGAAGTGGAAACTAGGATACAGGTCAGAGCTGGGCACTTCATTTCTCACAACCATATGGCGGAAGGAGAGAATAAATACTAGTCAATTCTACAATCAGGAATTTTGTCATCTGAAGTCATAAGCAGACCTTGGCAACATGGAGCAGTTAGTCACCATCACAAATTCAAGAAAACTTTATGTATATCCACATACGTCCTCACTGGTTTAGAATTAGGAGAGTAACACCCCAGGTATTCCCCAGGTGGAAAGGGACACTCCCTTGAAAGTGGGTGAATTCCCACTGGATGTCCCCATTTCTGTTGGGGATCTCAGCTCATATTCCCTCTTTGGGGAGCCCCATGGGTTTCTTAATTGCCTTCTTCAGGGTTGGGAACAAAATTCAGAACCCTGCCAAGTTGGGGAAATCTAGAAGGCTCTTCATTGCTTAACAAAATAAGGGATAAATTAAAGATTGAGAAATCTATAGGACATTTCCTTTTATAGCTTCTATCTCTTAACTCACAAAAATGATAGATTTAATTAGTGTTATACTGAAGAGACCCAGGAAATATCATCATGAGATTTCCACTGGATACCAGTAAAGCAAGGTGGTTATCTGTGTCTGTTTGTTGTTCTTTAGATATATCTTCAGAAGTTGGTACTTTACTTTTTTTTTAACATTTTAAAAAATTTATTTATTTATTTATTTGGCTGCGTTAGGTCTTAGTTGTGGCACGTGGGGTCTTTGTTGCAGCATGCGGGATCTTTTGTTGCGGTGCGCAGGCTCTTCATTGCGGTGTGCCGGCTTCTCTCTAGTTGTGGCGTGTGGGCTCTAGAGTATGTGGGCTCAGTAGTTGGAGCATGTGGGCTCTCTAGTTGTGGCGTTAGGGCTCTAGAGCGCACGGGCTCAGTAGTTGCAGCACGCGGGCTTAGTTGCCCTGCGGCATGTGGGATCTTAGTTCCCCTACCAGAGATTGAACCCGTGTCCCCTGCATTGGAAGGCAGATTCTTAACCACTGGACCATGAGGGAAGTCCCAGAAGTTGGTACTTTATTGATTGCACACATTTATAATAAGGAAGCATTTACATAGTAACAAACTAGGAAAAGATATATATTTTTTTCTCCATACCATCACCAAATAAAGTTTAACTGTTTTGTTTTCATACTGGTTTTTAATTCAAAAATAGCCTCTTTCAGGATACAATGGAGAAAAAATAGTCTTTTCTTTCCTTCCTCCCTTCCTCCCTCCCTCCCTCCCTTCCTTCCTTTCTTTCTATCTTTTGGCTGTGCCAGGTCTTACTTGCGGCATGAGGGATCTTCACTGTGGCATGTTTAATTGTGGCATGCAGGATCTATAGTTGCGGCATGCAGGCTTCTTAGTCGAACCATGCAGACTCTGAATTGCAGCATGCATGTGGGATCTAGTTCCCCGACCAGGGATGGAACCCAGGCCCCTGCATTGAGAGTGCAGAGTCTTACCCACTGGATCACCAGGGAAGTCCCAAAAAGGTAGCCTCTTCAACAATTGATGTTGAAACGACTAACTGTACATCCCTACGCAAAAAAATAAATCTAGACACAGACCTTACACCATTCACAAAAATTAACTCAAAATGGATTACAGACCTAAATGTAAAACACAAAGCTATAAAACTCCTTAGAGATTACATAACAGAAAATCTAGATGCCCTTGGGTTTGATGATGACTTTTTAGATACAACACCAAAGGCATGATTCATGAAAGAAAGAATTGATAAGCAGGACTCCATTAAAATTAAAATTTTCTGCTCTACAAAAGACATGTTAACAGAATGAAAAGGCAAGCCACAGGCTGGGGAAAATGTTTTCAAAAAACCCATATAAGTTATCTGAAGCTGCATAAAATAAGCCATCCCAAAAGTTAGTTAAACAATGATTTTTTATTTCTTTCAGTTCCATGGGTTGATTTTCTGCTCCACTTAGTTTTGACTGAGATCATTCATGTAGGCACATTTAGCTGGGAATTCAGCTATGGTTGGAACTTCCAAGATGTCTTCATTTACATCTTTAGTAGTTGTTGCTGGCTGTCAGTTAAAATCCCTCCTTTTCTCTTCTATTTGGCCTTTTATCCTCAAGGGCCTCTTTCTTCATTCCTTTCAAATACAGTATCTTCAACTTCTTTACATGGTAGTTGGCTTCCAAATGAGTGAAACAGAATCTGCAAGTCCCCTTAAGTACTAGGCTTAAAAGTTGCATTCTATTGGTCAAAATAAATCAAGAGACCAAAGTCAAGAAAAGAGGAAGTAGACTCTATCTCTTGATGGGTGAAGGGGCAAAGTCACATTGCAAAAGAGTACACAGGATAGCAGGGGCTGCTGTGATCATGGTGAGAAATAATCTCCCACAAACATATAATACTTTTCCATTGAACTTATTTAAAAGTTATAATGTTTCTGAAATTTTAAATATTTTCAAGTTGTAATGAACAAGATTAAGTTTCTTTATAGGATGAAGATTTAATCCTAAATTTTTAATCAAAGGCCAAAGTATTAAATTGCTAAAATAAAAAAAAGAAAAGAAAAGAATACATACTCCATTTGTGTTCCCCAAATAAAGATCTTCTTGACAATTTTTTGAGAGCCTCCAGCATGGGGTGAGTATGGATTATATGCCCTGAAAAACTAGGTGGTTTATATCCTAATAATAATGAGAATTATATGTAACTCATTATAGTTCAGTCTTTGCCTTGACTACCAAGAAGCATTTGGTAACTTCATTGATAAGGTCAATTAAACATAATAGTCATTCTTTTACTTTATTTCTTGTTTCCTTTATTCTATATTCATATGTTCCTGGCTATTTTTTGCCCTGTTTCTTTTTTGCTTTGACTGTAAGCCACTTAAATCTTTCAGGAAGTAATAAATAAATAGATTTTAAATAATCAGTTTTATGTTCATATCTAAAAAGAGAACACAAGAATGATGGATAATGAGGTTACTGTCCTACAGATCAAGAAGCCAGAGCTATGTAAAGTAACATATCTCACCCAAGGCTTTTCATCACTTCCAACACAAATATCATGAAGCAAAGGGAGGCACTCACCCTCTGAGTATCAAAATCCAAGCTAGTTTCATTCATATCATAGAGTAAAAGTCCTCAAAAGGACTCAGATTGGTAAATCTAAAGCTAAGGTACAAATACAATCTTTCTTTTTCAAGATTAGTAAGGCACAAGTTCTTCTGCCTTTTACTTATTGATAGGCATTTACTCAACCTTAATCTTATAAATAAACATATTCTTTTAAAAACAGCCAACAACTCTTAACCAAAAGATGTTTAAACACATGGTGGAGGAATCTTAGGGAAAATCCAGAGGCTGAATCCAATTTATTCCAAGAAAGGGACAGGAAATCAAGTCACTAAATAAACTTACTATGTGTGTACTTGAAGTACTGTTGGCTTTGTGCATGATTTGCTTACTGGTGATGTTATGGAGCAAGGGCTCCTGTGCCTAAAGCACAGAAAGCCAAACTCTGAAAGCGGGTGTTTGCAACAAAGTAAGGGTTTATTTGTAGGGTGCCAAGAAAGGAGATGGGCAGTTCATGCTCAAAAGACCCAAACACCCCATTGGCTTTCAGGCTAGTGTTTTTAAAGACAGCGTTAGGGGAGAGGTTGTAGGATGTGTGATCAGCTCATGGACTTTCTTCTGATTGGTTGGTGGTGAGGTAACAGGGTGATGTTTTGGGAATCTCAACCTTCTGGTTCCAAGCAGTCTGGGGTCTAAGTGCCTGTGGTCTGCAGGTAATCACCATCCTCCACCTGGGTAGGGATCTTAGTTTCTATAGGACAACTCAGATATGCAGTAGATTGTTATCTATATCCCTTTAGGAGGAATCAGGAGTCCTGTGACTGTATTGTTCTAATTATTAACTGCTTGAGCCTGTTCTTTGGAACTCAGAGAAGGCCTAGGAAACTAAAGCCTTCTTTTCTATAAACAAGTAATGTGGGACATGGAGGGGCTTTTATACCTGGGAAGGCACCACAAGGTCTTGCTTGGTTTCAGTCCCCGCTTCTCTGTGATAATCCACAATCCTTAGGGGAACAGGCAAGACAGGAAAGACAATAAAGTTTTGGATAGAGAGATTAATCATGAACTCAGCAGGGGCACTCAGTTTCAATGATATAGGCATGTTTCTTCAATATTATTGCTAAAATTTCCTACCTGTTTTGTGAGAGCAAATTTTTGCTTTTCAAGATTCTAGAAAATCCTCATTTCATTATATATTTCTCAGTGTGTATAATTTTCTAAAACATAATTTCAAAAACTATATAACTGAAGCATGAATGATTCTCACAGCCCCATAACTGACCCAATTCTTCTTTATGGGTAAAGCTGGAAAACAATAAAAGAGCAATAAAAAGTATTATATCACTTATGTATTATTTAATACATGGGCTTGCTTTTATTGTTGGATCCAGTTAAATATTATTTTGTTTTTTAATAAAAGTGTCTACTTCTCCAGTATCAAATTTACAAAATATTTGACTTTAGTATTTATTGATGTATAGACATATTACATTGCTTCCTTTTAACATGTAATATTGGTTGTCTTTGCCACGTTGAGCACTTAGCAAGTGATATTGTGACTAGCATTAATCTAGATCATTGCTCCTGACAAGTCTCCTTTATTTGCAAGAAGCAAACCATATTCAAACTAACAAAATTAAAAAACAGGTTCATTAGAGAATATAAAATATCCCAGAACACTAAGATAGAAATGAAGTATAGTTGGGCTTTCCGTGACCTGAGACTACAGATTGGAAACCTAAATTACTCAGTCTTTCAAGAACTGCCTAGACTATGTATCTATTTTACTCTATGGATATGCTCACTCTGTAGTATTTTTTATCATCTTCCTCTGCTTACCCATCTTTACCATAGCCTAACATGGCTAAAAGCCCAACTCTGTATAATCACCAATAAGTTCTGGGCTGAATTCTGAATGACCCAGGTTCCTCAGTGCTTTGAATCCAAACTTCTAACTGATTGTTCTTCTCTTTAATGTTTACCCAAAGTCTGTCTGTCACTGCAGATTATGATAAACATGTGGTCAACCTATGGGTTTGTTTAGCTGTGACTGTAGTAAGATAGAGTCATGTGATCAATTGGAGCTGTGGGTAGGCAGAAAATGATTAACATTTCTACTATAATTTACTAAATATGTACCTTGGAATAGTAACAGAAGAATCTGTTTCCTCATGTGTAAAATCTAATAATGTTTACTTAATATTTGCCTAGCCTACCCTTAAGTTCTGTCTATAGTAACAAATGAGTTAATAAAAAAGAAAGCAGTGGGCAACCTAAAAGCATTGGAATGCAGCAGAACACATATCTACTATCAATCAAATTATTGAGGAGAAAACAAATTACAGATAAAAATCAGTCTCTCAAGATGATAGAAACTTCATATAGCTCATTTTCAATTGTAACTTAGAGGAAATCAAGAGTCTAATATAAGTCAACTATTTTTCTTTTTTCCTTGATCATTTTAATTATAGTACTTTTTCTAAAGAAACTCAAGAGTTGACTCTTTCACCTTGATTTAAATGGTTTCGGGGATATACATTGATTTGATATCTTGTTTAAAGGTTCCTACTATTGCAGGTATGTTTATTTAGCTTGGAATTTGGGATCTTTTTTCTGCTTCTTTATTTCTATTTATTTTTCTTTAGCTGCTCCTGGTTCTGGTGATTTATTTATTTTGTACTTTCTATTTTCTAGAAATCCACAGTGGTAAGGACTTGAAGATAATTGGAAGACTAGTAATGAAGGAAAGGAGTAGAGTCCAAGCCCTGAGAGTAGATGGGATTCATCTAACAGTTTGTAAAAGCAAAAGGAGCTTTCTACACAGAAAGGAGATGGAATAAAATTAACAGAGAAACCAAAAGAGAGCAACCCAGTCTACAGAAAAAAACTACTGAGGTGAGAACTGTCTTCCTAGTGGAGGCCCAGAAAAACTCCAATCTTGCACTGAATGAACACAGGGAAGAAGAGTGAATTGAGTAGCTATTATCCAATTAACCACATTAATTTATAACTAATTATACTATATATTTTTATATGAGCTAATTAAAGATAATTTAATTAACGATATCTTTACTAGGTAGCTGGAGCAGAAAAACCTCTCCGCAGCCCCATCATACTGAGCTATCAGCAGTAGTTGTCTGCATGTAGGGACAGTGTTCGTAATCTGCTCTAAAATTAAAATGCAGACTCTTTTCTAATATGACTCATGGGTTGGGTATCATGCCAGTTATGGAAATCCTGAAAAAAAAAAAGGAGTGGAAAGTCCACAATGGATGAAGAGGAGTTATTTTAGAAAGGAAAGACAACTTTGCTCACAAGTGATATACACTGAAGCTCTCTACCTTCAGATTAAAATCCTTTTTTCTTTTTTTACCAGTTGTGAGACCCTCAAGACTGCCTGTCTACTTTATGCCTACCAATCCTGAGAGGAACTTCTGCAAGGCTGTACTGTGCCATCACTGACATAGTGCCCATAATAGCTCTTCCCTCAGGCAAAAGGCCAACTAAGGAAATGCACTTACAGAATTGTAGAGAAAAGTCTGTGATAGCTGACAATGAATCAACCTAGTAATTCAGTGCAAAATATGAAGAGATAAGATAAGAAGAATCATAAAATATTTAAGAAAAATCAAGAATATGATCAAGATTAATACATTAGATCCCTGTACCTAATTTCAACATGTGAGAGTGTGTGTGTGTGTGTGTGTGTGTGTGTGTGTGTGTGTCCCCACACCAACAAGCAATTCTTGGACACCAACCAGGTGTCTGGGAATTCAACTCAATTCTGACACTATCCACCCAGAGATAGAATCAAGATTACACAAGTAAAGGGCTCAGTCCAAGACCATGTTCCACTTTAGACACCAATCACAAGCCCAGGTTACCTGTACTTCTGACTGACTGGCTATAAACCAGAGATTCCCATGATCCCCTCCGTGGGTTGGATTAATTTGCTAGAACAGCTCACAGAACTCAGGAAAACCTGTTTACTCACCAGATAACCAATTTATTACAAAGGATATTGAAGGCTAGTAATCAACAACCAGATGAAAAGATATATAAAGTGAAATCTTAGACAAGGGAGGCTCTGTCCTTGTGGAGCTTTGGGGCCTGGCACTGTGGCATATGTAAATGTTCTGGTTCCATAAAATGGAAACTCCCTGGACCCTCTACTTTTGGGTTTTTATGGAGACTTCATTACATAAGCATGATTGATTAACTTATTGGCCATTGGTGATTGACTCAACTTCCAGCGCCTCTCCCGTCCTCTGAGGTCAGGGGTGGGAGTTCCACCCTCTAATCACAAGGGTGGTTTCTTTGGCAACCATCCTAAGGTGCTTACCAAAAGCCACCTCATTAATACAACAAAAGACACTCTAATCACTCTTAACACTGAGGAAACTCCAAGGGTTTGGGGAGCTGTAAGCAAGGAGTTATGGACAAAGACCATATAAGAAATATATATTTTGGTTATCTGGACCAAATATATATTTTTTATAGATCATAATTTTGCAATGAATAACTAGCAACATCTAACAGATGTTAAAGGAATAGATAAACATCTAACATCTAAATCTGAAGGCAAGGTCTATGGACATTTTTAGTTGTCACAATTGCGGGGGTAGGGGAGCTACCAGCATCTAGTAAGTAGTGCCAAAGGTGTTGGTAAAACTCCAACAATGCATAAGACAGTCCTCCGCAACAAAAATATGTCCAGCCCCAAATTTCAATAGGGTAGAAGGTGAAAAACTCTGTGCCCTTTCTACTTCTCCTTCACTTGAGTCTTTAACGGCATTCTGAACGTACTTTTCTTATCTTCTTCTGTCCCTGCTTCTGCAAGGTCCTCTTTCTTTCTTCACCCCCGGGAGATTCTCACTGTTTCTATAATGCTATTTTCCCAGGATTTTGAGATCTAGAGAGTAAACACCATCTTGCTCTCAGTGACTATGAGCTTAAATTCTCTAGGATGCACTGGGGGAAAAAACCACTCACCTTTACTTTCCTTTAGCAGCACTTTCCTGTCTCTACTGGAGAATGATTTTACTTGTGTATTTGCTCTGGTTTCTTCTCAAACTGAATGCAAATCCTTTCTAATTTGCAGAAATTTTTGACTGTCAGCTCTCTATTATGTCCTAGAGTGGTTATGATGTATTCCCTTGTTTATATCTTTTTTTTTTTTTTGTCATTTCAATGGCCTGTAGGAAAACTGGAAGAAGTAAGCACATATTCTTAGATTGCCACTTTTATCTGAAAGCTGTTGATTATTTTTGCAAACTTACACCCATAAAATTTAGGCTACAAAAAATTACCAGAAACTGGAATTTGTGAACATTTTGTTTTATTGTTACAAAAGTCACTGAAAACTATTTCCTGTGTATTTTTGAAAGTTTAATTTTGACACTGATATTTTTACTAGAGGAAAACTTTCTTCCTAGGATCATTTGTTAAAGTGGAGAGTTATTTTAAAGGTAGATATTAATAAATATTATTAATGAAACTGGAGGGAAGGGGGCAGGGTACAACCTTTAAAAGAATGACATAGCCATAGGACATGAGAAAAACTGGTTAGAAGTAACTACATCCAAGACTGCAGAAGATCTGACTTCCAGTGGACCTTGAGCCTCATTATACACTCATTGTAATAACATTAGCAAAAAATAAGTGACACACCCACCAGCGCCATGACAGTTCTGAGGCTGACCATCAAAGATCAAAAAGTGGGTGGTGGCCCAATTCCTGGAAATCTCCACTCCTTCCCCAAAATAGTTGGAATACTCCTCCCCCTAATTAGCTTATGAAATTACCCAGTCCATAAAAACTAACCATGGCACATTTCGGTGCCTCTCTCCTTCTGAGATGACCCACACTCTGTGGAGTGTTTCTCTCTAAATAAATCCACTTCTTATTGATCACTTTGTCTCTCACTGAATTCTTTCTGTGATTAGACATCAAGAACTTGAGCTTCATTAAGTCCTGAGACCAGGTGTGTGATCTCAATTAAAAGCCTGCAGGTTCAAGTCCCAGTCTGGATTTTAGCCGGGTTTGAGTCCCACCATGTGGGTTCAAGTCCCAATCTGAGTTGCACAGTTTCTTTATTACAATGATACTTCATATTTTATAGCCGTCAGACATGGTATGCTTTCATAAGCACATTATCCTGCTTGAACCTCACAACCCTAGGAGTAGGTATTGTTTTGCTTTTTTAGCTGTGAGAAAAGGTGACTTTTGAGTGAAGCCACACAGCTGAGTCTAAGGAAGTCTTCTAACTCTACATTCAATATACTTGCTGGTTTTCTACACTGCTTTCTTAATTAGAGGAAGCAGAGTGTTTACTTTTCCATTGTATCAGTTGCTCTGTTTCAGAATGGGGAGGGAATTCTACCATGATCCAAGAAGAGGATATCTCTCCTGATATGGCCCAGTAAATGCCAGCTGTAGAGCCCTATTAACATGAATATACCACTAGCTCATTGTAAAATATAAATAAATAAAAATAAATAAATGACAATGCTCATTATTTGGAAGAAATCTTCTAAGAACCTTGAGGTATAAGAAATATAGTCAAGGCTAATTTCTTTGGTATCAGATCAAAGAAAGAATATATTTTTAATGAAATTTCCAAGTGTTGCTTAGGTCATGTTATCTTGTGTGTGCTTCTCAGTATAAAAAACTTCACCTTTTTGCCTTCTGATTCATTATTTGTTTTCTTCTACATTTCATTCAGGACTTGAGAAGTTGGAAAAACGACTTTTACTCTCAGTTCCCCTACTCTTGTAGAAAGCCAAAAGTCTACTCATTGATCTACTGATTTCTAGCAGATAAAAATTATGGGTTCACTACAATCTTTTTTCCCTTTGAAATCCATGCAAATACTGTAATTTATCTTCAAGGATGTGGACTAGGAGGTCTTTCCTTCCTCCTTCTTCCTTACTGGTCCCTGCATTTAGCCCAAAGGAATATATTACTTTTTGTTGTTTGTCATATTGCTGGGGGTGAGGAGACTGCATAATCTTACAAAAGTTAGAGCACAGTAAGAACAACAGAAGAATTATTTGTATGAACCTCCCACTACAGGACAAAGATTTCTGTCTTCACTTTTCCTTAGAACTGGTATTAGGAAAAAAATTTTTTTAAATAGCTAAAATTTATTCAACATTTAATATGTCAAGTATTGGTTTTAAAAACAGGCGTTTTGCATTATTTCATAGTCCTCACAAAACCCAGTGAAGATGGCACTATTTTTACTCTGATCTTGCAGATAAAAGGGGAAGCAAGAGCAATGACATAGTTTGCCTAACAATTAGTGAAACTTCAATTCAAATCCAGTCTGTCCATCTACAGAGCTTGCTCCTAAATTTATTTCAATTAACTTTATTTTTTAGGAATGTAAGAGTTCTTCAACACAACATCTACTCTCATGTTTTCCATTTCTGCCATGTTTTTTTCATGGTGAGCAAAGATGCTGCTGACTTTTCACATATGTGGGTCAGAGCTGTGGATAGAAACATCAACATGACAAATAAAACATACTGTATATGTTACTAAAAAGAATTTTTCACATTCCAGATCTAGTGGGTTTTTTCAGGGTAGCAGAAGTGCTTGCATTTTCAAATTAGTTGTTGACAGACGATTGTAACTTAGATACATAAACAGTTTTCATCATCAATCTTTTCATTTTCATTTGTCTTGTTCCTGGTAAACTCTTTTTCACATTCTCTGAGGGACTGTCCTAAATCTCTAGCATTGTCTCAGGACCATGACTCTCACTCTCATCTTTCAGCAAATACTTCTGCTTGCCATTTCACAGACAACTATAGGCCATCAGACGAATGCCTTCAAGCTTCCCCCTCTACACATCTAACTTTTCAGTAATGACACCCATTCTCATGGTCTTGCAACCTATCTTGGAAGAAAGAATACTCTTTATCTGTGGTGGGCTAATCTGTGTTCTAAATCTAGATCTTATCTCCTTTGACATGATAGCCTACCAATTTATCCTATCATCTCTATTTTCAATATGCCTTTTTCCAGAGTCCGCTTCTGTCATCCCACAAACGTTTAAATCTTTGTATTCAGATAAAGAAAATCCTTCCTCCTATACACTATACAAACTATTGCTGATTCCCTTCCTTGTCTTTACCATCAACTTTTTTGAAAGTGTTACATAATTTATCCTCATCACTTCCTTAGATTCATTCATTCCTCAATCCACTGAGTTTGACTTCTGTCACCATCCCTCTAAAAGTCATGTTCTTTGGCTCACCTATAATCTTGTAACAACCTCACCTACAATCAGTTTTCAGTTTCCAACTTACTTCACTTGTACAAAATTGATAATGTTTACAACACCTGTTTCTTGAAAATATCATTCTTTGGTTTATTTGGGACGAGGGTCACCATTCCTTTTGATAAAACATGTTGCCTAGAATTTCTTAAAGATTGGTATATGTAAATATACAATATATTTTTAAAATACAGATATAGGGCTTCCCTGGTGGCGCAGTGGTTGAGAGTCCACCTGCCGACGCAGGGGACACGGGTTCGTGCCCCGGTCCAGGAAGATCCCACATGCTGCGGAGTGGCTGGGCCCGTGAGCCATGGCCGCTGAGCCTGCACATCTGGAGCCTGTGCTCCGCAACGGGAGAGGCCACAACAGTGAGAGGCCCGCGTACCACACACACAAAAAATACAGATATAAATATAAATGCAGATATTAATGTAACTATAGATATATCCTAAGCTGTAGAGATATATGCATATCTTGTATAATTTCTGTAATATGAATTTTATTGAAATTTAGTTTGCAGGAATGAACTAAGCACATATGTAAAAGGAGAATATTTAGCCAGAACTTTGTTATGTCAGATATATGTTTTTACTTAGCTTACTAGACTAAGGCCATCCCTTTTCCTCCAGGCTTGCCTACTACTACTTACTGCCCACTAGTTTGCTTCCATTTTCTCTGGCAATTACTTTTTAGATATTTGCATGAGCTTCTCTTTCTCAATTGGCTTGTGAAAACCTTGGGTCCTGCTCTGGTCTCTCACTCTGCCTCCTCTCTCTACGTAACCTAATTCAAATCTATGGCTTCAACTGTCATCTACTCAATGACTCCAAAACACTATATGTCTAACCCAGAACTAACCGTTTTTTAGTATAAAGTTCAGTATTATTAAGTGCATTCATATTGTCGTGCAACCATCACCACCACCCATCTCCACAACTATTTTCATCTTTCAAAACAGAAACTCTATACCTATTAAACAACAACTCACCATCACACACCCCCACCCCCTAGCCCCTGGTAACCATCTTTCTAATGTAGTTCTTTTCTCTATGATTTTTGACTACTCTAAGTAACTCACATAAGTAGAGTCATACATTATTTTTTGTGTATTTCACTAAGCATAATGTCCTCAGGGATGATCTGTGTTGGAACATGTGCCAGAATTGCCTTCCTTTTTCAGGTTGAAAAATATTCCATTGCATGGATATACCACATCTTACATATCCATTTATCCATTGATGGACTCTTGGATTTCTTACATGTTAGCTGTTATGAATAATGTTGTTATGAACATGGGTGTACAAATATCTCTTCAAGACTCTGCTTTCAATTCTTTTGGATATATACCCAGAAATGGGATTATGGAATCATATGGTAATTCTATGTTTTATTTTTTTAGAAACCTTCAAACTGTTTTCCACAGTGGCTATACCATTTCACATTCCCACTAACAGTGCATAAAAGTTCCAATTTCTCCATGTCCTAGCCAACACTTGTTATTTTTCTGCTTTTTGTTTTTCTTTTTGATAATAGTGATCCTAGTGGGTGTGAGGTGGTATCTCACTGTAGTTTTGACTTGAATTTCCCTAATGATTAGTGATGTTGAACATCTTTTGATATGCTTACTGAACATTTATATAATACATCTTCTTTGGAGAAATATTCAGGTCCTTTGCCCATTTTTGAATCAGATTGTATGGTTTTTTTTATGTTGAATTTTAGAAAAATCATTGCCAAGTTCAATGTCATAAATCTTTTGCCCAATATTTTTTACAAGAATTCTATAGTTTTAGGTCTTACATTTAAGTCTTTAATACATTCTGAGTTAATTTTTGTTGTTATAACTTCTAATTTCACCCCATTGTAGTTGGAAAAGATACTTTATATGATATCTATCTTTTAAAAATCTATTGAGACTTAATTTGCAACCTAATATATGATCTGTTGTGGAAAATATCCCATATGTACTTGAGAAGAATGTGTATTCTGTTGCTGTTGAGAAGCATGTTCTTTATACGTCTATTAGATCTAGTTGGCTTATTGTGTTGTTTAAGTGCTCTATTTCCTTACTTATCATCTGTCTGGTTGTTCTATGCATTATTGAGAGTGGAGTAGTGAAGCCTCCAACTATTATTTAGAACTGTTTGTCAATTTTTGCTTCATATATTTTGATGGTCTGTTATTAAGTACATAAATGTTTGTAATTATTATATCTTTTTGCTGTGTTGAATCTTCTATTAACATAAATTGTCCTTCTTTGTTTCTTATAAACTTTTTTTAATATAAAGTCTATTTTGTCTGATATTAGTATATTACCCCTGCTCTCTTTTGGTTACTATTCTCATGGAATATCTTTTTCCACCTTTTCACATTCAAACTCCTTGCATCTTTGGATCTAAAGTGAATTTCTTGTAGACAGCATATAGTGGTATCATTAAAAAGAAATCCAGGGCTTCCCTGGTGGCGCAGTGATTGGGAGTCCGCCTGCCGATGCAAGGGACACGGGTTCGCACCCTGGTCCGGGAGGATCCCACGTGCCGTGGAGCGGCTGGGCCCATGAGCCATGGCCGCTGAGCCTGCGCGTCCGGAGCCTGTGCTCCGCAGCGGGAGAGGCCACAACAGTGAGAGGCCCACATACCACAAAAAAAAATAAAAAAAAATCCATTCTGCTAATCTCTGTTCTTTGATTGGAGAGTTTAATCTTTTTACATTTAAAGTAATTACTCTAAGGAGGGACTTACCTCTGTCATTTTGCTGTTTGTTGTCTATATGCCTTACAGCATTTTTTGTCTCTCATCTCCTGCATCACTGTCTTATTTTATGTTTAATTTTTTTATAGTGAAACGTTTTAATTCCCTCTTGTCTTCCTTTTATGTATAGTCTATAGCTATCTTCTTTGTGGTTACCATGGTGATAACATTCAACATCTTAAAGTTATAACACTAATTTGAATTTATAGCATCTTAACTTTAATAACATATAAAAGTTCTACTCCTTTACAGTTCCATTCCCACCCCTTTCAGTTTTTGATGTCACAAAATTATACACTGTGTGTCCAAAACTACAACCTAATTATTGATTTTTTTCATGCATTAGTCTCTTAAATTACATAGAAACCAAAATGTGGAGTTGCAAGCCAAAGTTACCCTGAAATAAAAGGAAATCCATATTGATATTGATACAGAGAAACACAGACCTATAGATATAGATACATAGATATAGATATAATGTCCCCAGTTCCTGAAACAAAGCCCTTAAAACCTTTGTGAATAGGGGTGGTAGAAGAATCTTTATTATAACAATTATTCTTTGACCCCAGTTTATGACACAGGGTTCCTAAGACCTTTGTAATTTCCTGACTGACAGGAACATCTTTTGTCCTATTGTGGTGACTCCTGGTAGACTCCTGGATAGGAGCTTGTCACCTGAAAGAACAAGCCATGATTAGATATTTGAAACTTTCCATGCCACTCCACCCCCATCCTTCAAGAAGGAGACAGGAGTTAACTGTTAGCACAGGGTTCTGAGAGCTGCAGGATTGCTGTACACATGGAGGTACTGAGAGGGTGGCATGCCTGGTGAGGGCATGGAAGCTCTGAGCCCCTTCCCTCATACCTTGCCTTATGCATCTCTTCTGTCTGGATGCTTATCTGTATCCTTTATCACATCCTTTTATAATAAGCCACTAAACATAAATGTTTCCCTGAGTTCTGTGAGCCACTCTAGCAAATTATCAAGCCCAAAGAGGGGGGCTGTAGGATTCCTGATTTATAACCAGTCAGTCAGAAGTACAGGGGAAAACCTGGGACTTGTGATTGGTATCTGTAGTTGGGGAAGCAGTCCTCTAGGACGAGTCCTTAGCCTGTGGGAGCTGATGCCATCTCCACGTAGATAGTGTTAGAATTAAGTTAAATTGTAGGACACTCAGGTGGTGTTGTAGAGAATTGTTTGATGTGTGGAAAACCCACACATCTAGTGTCAGAAGTGTTGTGAGTATGGTAGTAGTAGGCAGAATAAAGTAGACACACAGAAGGAGTATGTTTTTATCTTACAGTTACAATGATACTAGCTTTTACAATTGCTAATGCATTTACATTTACTATGATCTTTATTTCTTTACATGGCTTCAAATTACTGTCTAGTGTACTTTCATTTGAACCTGCAAGACTTCCTTTAGCATTTCTTGAAGGGCAAGTCTAGTGGCAACAAACTCCCTCAGCTTTGGCTTACCTGGGAATGTCTTAATTTTCCCCTCACTTTTGGAGAACACTTTTATCTGATATAGGATTCCTGGTTGACAGACTTCTGGCCTCCAATGTTTCTAATGAGAAATCTGCTGATCATGTTATTGAGAATCTCCTGTATGTGATGATTCACTTCTCTCACACTGCTTTCAAGATAGTCTTTGTCTTTCAACAGTTTTATTATGATGTGTCTCAGTGTGAGTCTCTTTGAGCTCATACTACTTTGAGTTCATTGAGCTTCTTGGGTGTTTACAGTTATGTCCTTCATCCAATTTAGAAGAATTTTGGCCATTATTTCTTCAAATATATTATCTCTACTCTTCTCTCACTCTCTCTTCTCCTTCTGGACTCCCACTGTGCATATGTCGATCCACTTTATATAGGATTCTGAGAGCTGCAGGGTCGCTGAACACATGGAGGTTCTAGAAGAGTGGCATTCACTTTTAGGCTCTGCTCGCTTTTCCCCAATCTTTTTTCTTTCTTTTCCTCAGTCTCAGTAATTTCAATTTTTCTATCTTCAAGTTCACTGATTCTTTGTTCTGCCTATTTAAATTTCCCCCTGAACCCCTCTAGTGAATTTTTTTTTTTTTTTTTTTTTTTTTGCGGTATGCGGGCCTCTCACTGTTGTGGCCTCTTCCATTGCGGAGCACAGGCTCTGGATGCGCAGGCTCAGTGGCCATGGCTCACGAGTCCAACCGCTCTGCGGCATGTGGGATCTTCCCGGACTGGGGCACGAACCCGTGTCCCCTGCATCGGCAGACGGACTCTCAACCACTGTGCCACCAGGGAAGCCCTCTAGTGAATTTTTAAATTTCAGTTATTATACTTATCAATTGCAGAATTTATTTTTCGTTTCTTTATAGATTTTTCTACCTCTTTATTTATATTTCCATTTTGTTCAGACATCTTTTTCTTGATTTTCTCCCCATCTTTCTTTAGTTCTTTGAGCATCTTTAAGATAGTTGTTTTAAAGGCTTTTTATAGTAGATCTGTCATCAGCTCTTTCTCAGCAAAAGTTTATGTTGGTTTATTTATTTATTTTTTTCATTTGAATGGGACATACTTTCCTGTTTATTTGTATGCCCTGTGATTTTATTTGGAAAATTGGACATTAGAATCTAATAATCCTGTAATTCTGAAAATTACATTCTTCCCCTTCCCCAGGGTTTGCTGAGGTGTTTTGTTTTGTTTTGATTATTGTAGTACGTCTCTATGCCAAAGATGAATGTGAGGTATAAACTTAAGGTCTTACCAGGTCTTTTCTTAGCAGGCACCTTTCTCTGGGCATGCATGGTGGCTTTCTAATTCCCCCCATACACATGGTTGCTTTAGAATATTCTAATCTTTAATGCCTGGTTCCCAAAATGTGAAAAAGAGAAAAATAAAGTGTGGGGCAGGGAGAGTGCCAGCCCTTTAAATCTCCTGGAATTCACTTCATCTGGAAGCAGGAGAGGTTTCCAACAATAAGGGGTGGTGCAACACACATAGTTGCCCACTTCTATGTCTGCACATCCATGATCAGAAATAGTAATCAGCAATCAGAACATAGATCCCTGATATTTGAAAGACAGGGTTCTCATTGTCACTCTGGCTCCTGCAAGCTGTGTGCAAGCTGCTTTAGAAACATGTGCACAGTTGCCTGCCATTGGCCTGGGGAGTGTGCGATGGGTAGCTGATAAGTGCTGAAATTGCAATTAAGCATAATTTAATGTCTAAGCCTTCCCCTAAAAGTAGCAAGTCTTCATTAGACTCCAAGGTTTCAAAATAATTACATCAGCCAAATTCTGTCTCTGTAACTTTGTCTGGGTGGGATGATGAATTCTTGGTGCTTCCTACTGCACCATCTTCCCAGAATCCTATCATGCCCAGATAAACATTTCTAGGGGTCATCAATAGCACTGAACTCGCAATGAATACAATGACTCACTAAAATGCAAATATAATTTTCATAAAATAATTTCTAAACTGAAGATGAAGTATGATGCTAAGACCATTGTCCTATGGTTTTCTCAATACATTTGTATAATTTTGATTCTTTTTTTCAGTGGTTCCAAAATGTATTCTAATAGATATGTTGAAGAACTGATGTTGAAAAATTTTCAATAATTTTCATTTCCGGTATTCTTTCTTATGGATTATTCTACTTAGTCACTCTCCATCTCAAACACAATAGGAGTGTACTTCCCCTGTGGGTTCCATAAATGCCTCATGACAGGAATAATTTTCCTTGCCTTGCAATAGTGCCTTTAGAATCCAAACTTTTGCTCTCACACTCCCAACTTAGATATTGGGGGAAAGTAAGAAATAAAAAATCAAGAAGTGAATATACTCTGAGTCGTATTTTTTTTTTAAAAATGACATGTGCACATAACTGTTTTTAAAAGAGACATCATCTGTTACGTAAGAATGAAATGAATGCACAAAACTGCAATAAGATAAAAATACCCAGATGTAGTTTCTGAGGTGATAGGATATGGATTATGAAAATACATGTCCTGTGAAGTTCTAGTGGGAAGTATGAAAACACATGCTGTGAACTGAGGAATTTTGTCCCTTTGTTTATGATTATAAACAATGGTGGGACTGAGACTGGGGATTCTCCTTTCTCCTGGAAAATCCCTACTTCTTCCCTCTTAGAACTGAAAGGGACTAACTCTGTGTTATGAGGCTACTGGGGAATTACAGCTAACTCCTGTGGGAAAGAGATGGAAACAAGCATTCCTCAACAATCCCACTGATCAACCACAGGTTTTCCATAAGCATCTCTGAGATTCCCATATGTCCTGCTGAGGGATAAGTGAGAAAAATGGAATCACCACATTTAGTCAAGCTTACTATAATGACTGCCACTAACTATAACAACTATTTATTCCTCCTGAAGCCTGGACCCATCTGACACATGCTAGAGGCTAAAAAGCAACAAGAGGGCTTAATGATCACCATGGCTTCCTGGCAGGCTTGATCACCTTAGTACCTATAGGAAGCAGGCTATCTATGAAATCAGATACCTGGAAACTTGGGCCCATGCCACTACCAAAATTACTAGAAATCAAATTTCCATTAATAAATGGAATCCCATCTATGTCACTTCTGGCTAACCTACAACTTCTCACCTCCCTATCCACCTTAGATACTATAGATAAAGATCATTAGTCCTAGAGTCCCATCTTCATTCTGCTCCTTTCCCTCCAGTTCTGCTCTCATTCCAGACCCTTCCACAGGTCTTTGGAACCCTCCATTCTGAAAAAGAAGCAAGCAAACCCAAATCCTCTATATCCTTAAATCTTTAAGCTCTCTCAGGTCATGTCCTGAATGCCTTTTTCTAAAAAAAAATAGAAACCTTACATCAATGGGAGGTCAATTCTTCTCATGTTGACTTCTCCAGTAGGGGGTGTACATTCTTCCATATATCAACATGAACACCTCAGCCCCTGAGGCAGGGCTGGCATCCTCCTGGCTCCCTACTGCCTCTTTCTGTTTATCACACATCTATTTTCATTCAAGAAGTCTCTTCTTTTAAGCTCATGCTGTGTGGCTTTACATCGATTTACCTGAACCTACTGCTCTCATCTTCTAACCCTTGGACATTTAATAATAATATTGTCATTTGACCAACAGTCTTCATCCTTACTTATCCAACATCCTATTCCACATCTGAGCTACTCAATTGACCTCCTCTATTCCAAAGATCTTTACCACTATTCAACTTCCACAAGTCATACCCTGGGTCAGTCAACATCTGAAATTAACTCACATCCACATCCAGAATATTAAACTATGAGTACAAAGTGCTATTTTAACTCTCTTGTTCCATACAAAAAAGAAGAAGAAGAAGAAAGAAAGAGAAATAGACAAAGAGAGAGAGAGAGAGAGAGAGAGAGGGAGGGAGGGAGAGAGGGAGGGAGAGAGGGAGGAAGGAAGGAAAGAAATTCCACTCATCCTCTGTACCTGCTGCTTCATTTCCTTCTCCTTTCTTTCACGGCCATACTTCTTAAAAGAATTATCTGCCCTCACTATCTCTAGTTCCTCACTTCACACTCTTTCCTGCTGAAATTCAGCTTCCATCCCAACAATGGAAACTGTTCTCACTAAGGTTAACATCTTCCTCCTTATCACTTGATACTACCTCATCTTTGAAATCCTTTCTTAGTTTGGCTTTCTTGACTTCTCTTTCTTTTAGTTTGTCTCTCACTTCTCTGAGTATTCCTCATTTAGTTCTCTATATACCTCTTAAATATTAGTGGCTTCCAGAGTTTAATCTGTGTTTACTTTCCTTCAGTACACTCTTCTTTTCTAAAACAGCCTCTCCACTGCGATTATTATACCTAAAAAAGTAAAATAGGTGTAAAATGACTGCCCAGTCTATAAACATCAATCCCACAACACTCTTCCACGTTTCAAACAAGATTTTCCTTTGCCCCTCAACTATCTTCACTTCAATGAATTACAGATACATCAATATCCACATGCCCTTCCTTCATTTATTAATGGAGTACATTATAACAGACAAGCAAGAAATAGGTGAGGCTGCTAGACCAAATATCACAGGACTCAAAGCTCTCTTTTTTCTTTCTATACCTGCTTACTTGGACACATTATTTCTTGCCTGAATTATTGCAATCACCAACCAGGTTGTATAGCAAATACTGTTTCTTTACACCTTTATGCACAGACATCTTTTCCTTCTGAACATCTAAAATATATAATATGCAATAAATTTTTTCCTAAAAATCTGAAAATAGCCATACCATCGAATATAAAATTTAAGAGGATAGTATCTCCTTTTAAACTGACAATAAATTTTAATACTGCTCTTATTTGTTAATAAAAGCCACATTAGCACTTGTGACACAAGCCTCCTTATGTTACCCTAGTCGAAAGGGAAAACTATTTCAGCAAAGGTCTTTAGAAAATCATTTTAGAAACCACTAGATCACTACCATAGTTTTTAAAAAAATAAATTCAAGAATTTTATAATATTGCTCAATCTAACAAAACTGGAATTGTAACAATAGAAAAGGCATTTCCAAAATAATGGTCAAGTCTATGATAAATGAGTTAGTGGTATGTGCAGAACATCTTCCATTTGCCCCTCCAGATCTATTATCCATTCTTCTCCACTCTGTTCCCTTCTGGGAGGCTGTTTGGCCAAAGGAAGGAAAGAGGGAAGAGAAAGAAGTTGGACTACTTCTCTAATCCTTCCCTGTGTGACCGTTAATTGTATATATCAATTTGGCTGTGCAACAATGCCCAGATATGTGGTCAAATATTGTTCTGGATGTTTCTGTGAGAGGGTTTTTAGATGAGGTTGACATTTAAATTGACGGGCTTTGAGTAAAGCAGATTGCCCTCCATAATGTGGGTAGGCTTCATCCAATCAACTGAAAGCCTAAATAGAATAAAAGACTGACCTCCCCCAGATAAAAGGGGATTCTGCCAGCCAACAGCCTTCAGACTTAAAACTGCAACATAGGCTCTTCCTTGGTCTCTAGCCTGCAGACCCACCTTGCAGATATTGGACTTACTGGCCTCCATAATCACATGAGCCAATTTCTTAAAATAAATCTCTTTCTACATATATATATATATATAGAGAGAGAGAGACAGACAGACAGACAGACAGACAGACAGACGGACAGCGAGACAGAGAGACAAAGAGATAGAGAGAGAAGTGTGTGTGTGTGTGTGTGTGCACGCGTGTGGTGGTGTAGAGACAGAGACAGAGACAGAGAGATCCTTTTGGTTCTGTTTCTCTGGAAAACCCTGACAAATACGCCCTGCTTCAGCACTGAGTGTCTGGAAGTAGCTGTATCCTCCTCAAACTAGAACTCTGGTAAAATGGCCCCTTCTCCACAAGTCCAACTCTCACTGGGTCAATCTATTTCTATTGTCTTCTTTGTCTCTTGGCCATAAGGGTAGTAATGATGCCCCTCCTCTTCCCCATTACTAGTCTCTGGTGTTTTACCATCCTTTATTTCTTAACTCTGCTCACACCTCTGAAATCAGTCCTTTCATTAAAGCATTGGCTGTCAACTCAAGCTGCATATTAGAATCAGCTGGGAAGCTTTTAAAAATCCCAATGGCCAGGCCACAAACCAGACCAACTAAACCAGAACCTTTGGGGGCAGCATACAGGCATCAGTTTTCTTAAAGCTCCCCAACACAGCCAAGGTTAAGAACCACTGCATCAATGTTTCTTCATTTGACAGGAATTTTGTTTCCAGCCACGACCCCAACCAATACAGTCATCATCTAATATCCCCTTCAATAAATTCCCCTCAAAGTTTACAGACAAAAAAGTTTCTTGAAATCTTACAAGCATTTATCACCTGTATTTTTCTTATAGCTATTTTTCTATACTGCCAAGGATTATTTCACTTTTAAGACTATTTTGCTACCCTTTCATTTTCTCCAGTTCATTCATTTGCGCCTAACCAAAAACTTGTCTTCCAACTACCATTCTCAACCTAATATTTTCAATCTCTTACCCCCACTTCTGGCGAATACTCTTTCTAAAATATGTCTGACCATGTTGCCTCATAATGCAAATTTAAAATTTCTATCAGTAAAGGTCTACAGCCTATATAAGTTGAAAGGTCTGCAGCCTATATAAATTCTTGGTTAGGCATTAAAATCTCTCTACACCCAGCACAATCGGACATTCCTAATTCTCAACAACCTCTCCCCTCCCTTGCCCTGATATCCTACACTCTACCAAACTACTGTCTGTTCCTTTGACTCTCCTTAACCCTTCATGCCTCTTCTTCATATTAATGGAGATCATTTCTCCTGCCTGAAACTTCCTTCTGTTCTTCAGCAGCCTGACCCTTCATCCTTCAAGACTCATCTCACATGTTACCTCCTCAGTGAAGACATCTCCAGTCCCTCTACAATGCTCAATAAATGGTAACTATTATTAACCCTCTTGAGGGCTTGGGGAGATTTTCTGAAGGAAGAGACTTGTAAACTGGGACTGAAAAAAAATAATGAAGGGGAAAGTGTTGGGGAAATGGTGAAGAAAGTTCAGAAGGCTTACATAAAAGTCCAAAGATGAGACAGCATCCATAGCACATGTGTGATGAACTGCAATTATGTCTGTATGGGTAAACAAAGGAGACTGAGGAACAATGAGCCTTGTAAAGAGTTTTGTTTTCATCGTAATAGCAATGGATTGTAAAGCATCACTCACAGAGCCACAGAGAATAAATCAGAGGAGACAAAGATTAGAGACAGAGAGGTGACTATGAGACTGTCACAGAAACCCAGAAGTTCCTCACCTGAGCTAGGTCAGTGGCAGTGAAAAAGAAGCCATGTGCCATTTTCTATACTGTCCTTAAGTATAACAATTTTGCCTTTTCCATAGAGATCTGTTAAGATTCAGAGTAAGAATCCAACACTTCTCAGATTCTTTTGATTGATTGAAATATCATATGAAAATGCACATTCCTTTAAAAATCAGTCAAGTATATTTAATGACATATGTGTAAACAAATCATTTACCATCAGCCATGGCATTGAAGTCAACCACTTCTATGTTTTCTTCCAAAAGTCACCCTCTGCAACAGTTTTTTCTCATTCCACTATGATATTTTTCTTTTCATTTGACAGCCTTGTTGGTCATTTGATTATCTTTGTCTTTATAGGTATATACGTAAGTCTTGAAAAATCTTTTGTCAGTGTACATAATGGACCTTTCATGAATACAGCAAAGATTAAATATTTTTTAAATGGTGGTAGCTAGGAACAAGGGTGGGATCTCCATTACTACGTCTGTTGTTGTGATAGGGGAATATAATTTGAGCTATAGAATAACTCACAATTAGAACTCTATTAAAGGATTTTCCTTTATATATGGAGAAGATATTTATTATAAAAATTTAAGAACTTAACATTTCTATTTCAAAATAACTCTAGTGTGGATATTATGTCACAGATTTTCATATAGGCAGTAAATCATGACTCTAAATCATGACTATTGATGCCTGAAATGTCATGTGGCCATGTATAAAGCAAATGTCACCCGAGACCCTCCTACACAGAGACCAAAGCGAGTCTCATTCAAACCACTGGTTTGAGTTTGATGCTCCAAATCCTCCCTGTGAAGATTATGACTATACCTGTAAATTTCTTAGGGTTTACTTTTTTAGGTCCCTGTTGCTTCCATTCCTAAATCCATGCAGCCTGTTGGCCTGGCATGGATTTAGGTGTGTCACTTTTCTGATATCCACAAAATCCCACTCACAACAAGCATCCTGTGAGTCTAGTAACTTCAATGGTCATGAGGAAAGTAATGATATTCATAGAACGGCTTTCTTCCATCTCCTGTTGCCTCTGCTTTGTTCCCATTCTCATCCTTCTCATCCCTTAATTCTGTCCTCCTCTGTTCCCTTGTATACAAACAGCCTTATCTCTACATCACACACACTACTCCTAATCCCTGGTGAAGCCAACACTATACCTGCAAAAACTTACCTCATCTAAGAGCTTATCAAGAACTTCCCAAATAAACGTTGTTCTTCATCTACTAAACAAATAAAAACTGTTCTGTCTCATTATATGTGTAATACATGTGAATGCAGAACACAATCTTGCCTAATGGGGTCTGATATTTTACCCAGGTCATGATCTGTTTGCTTTTTGTCGTTATCTGTCATTACCTATCATTACCTATCATTCATCTTTATAGATTTTAACGCATCATCTTCCATCAAGAAATGGATGACATGGAGAAGCAAAATATTTTATCTCTCTTTCAAGGAAGGAATGGGGGATGAGATAGAGAATTTTGGGGAAAAAACAAAACAAAACTATATGCTAGGTGACATCTGAGGCATTTTACAAATATTACCACATTCAATAACCTTTTTAATTGAATCTTCACAGCAAATGAATGAGATGGGACTCCTGAGGCTGAAAGAGACTGAGTAACTTTCTCAAGGTCACAACAGCTATTAAGTATGGTAAGTGAAGTTACTTTATTCTGCTGAAATGCTGAACTAAAGATTGGAATAGATGTATAAGTTTTCTTTAGCATCTCTTTTTTTATAGCTATGACATCACTCGTCAACCTAAAGTCTTGGTCCTGCATTTGCAAACTGACCAAAAATTAAGCAAGGAGGATATGCCTTTGTAAGAATTTAAGTTCATTACAGACTCTTGGAAGAGAAGTTCAGAAACCCAAGGCTTGGGATATCACCTTGTTTCTACTGGAGATGGTAACAAGAGAAAGAGTTAAATTTTTACCTACTAAATCAGTTATTCCTTCATTGATTTACCTTAATAACAGAATCACCTTATTTTAAGTCAAGATGAAATTCAAAACTGAACTTGGATCCTGTAGTCTAACAAATGTCTGTGACCTTAATATAGTTATCCAGACTTTTACCACTCACAGTCAGCCCCCAGACAGAGGAAATGACTCATCTCTTTTTAAAACTGAAAGTGTTAAAGTTAACATAAAATATGCCAAGACAAAGTACTTCTTTATATATGGTTCAGGAAGTATGCACTTGTGTTTTTACAAGTCTAATTCATGTACAGGCCTTTAATTCTTGGGCACCTATGTCAAAATTTCAGTAAAAGTAAGCCCAAAATTGAAAAATAAATAGATTATCAGTAGAAAGGACCATCTATTCTTGGGTTTAATTATACCTATATGTTTCATATGAAAATTTAAAACTTATTTTTAAGTGTGCATCTATTATTTTATCTCCAAATATAACAAAATTTCCAAAAATGTTGAAAATGAGAAAACATGAAGTACTTCATTTGAATACAAATAATACATGATGAATTGAAAATATGACTGTGCTAATTTTTCATTTAAAGACTTAGCTATTCGAAGACTCATTTTGAAGAGGTCCATTGAAACTAAAAGGCAGACTGACCTCACCACAGCCATTCAGCAAGGAAAAGCCACCTTCAAGGTGATGATAGCCATATACAATATGTATTCTTTGATAAGAAAAAACACAGCATCTCTGAAGACAGAGAGAATACCTTCAGATGCACGCCTCAAAGAGAAACTCAAAAGGAAAAGAAATCTATTTCAAAAGAAAGAAAAAATGTTTGAGGTCTTGCTCCCAAAGAGAGATTTTGCTTTAAACTACTCAAAAAAGGAAAATGGCTGGCTGATATCCAAAGATGAAGAAAGCTTTGGCATTCTTGACCTCAGATACCTTAATGAATGATACACAGAAAGTCCTATGCTACAAAGTCCCATTACTAAGCTGGCATGCAAGAGGGAGGAATCATCCTGTGAGACAGAGGGTACATATACAAGACAATTATTTTACTGTAGGAACACTGGTGCCAGGATCTGATACACAAGGGTCCAAAGCTTGGCTGGGGATAGTATTCACAAATGCCCAAAAGTAAAAGCAGTAAAATAAAGACCAAAGAAAATCCTGAAGTTTAAGGCCAAACTACACTAGAAACCAAGGACATAATCTAGAATTAATGCCTGGCAGAACAAAAAGTTACCTGGGCATGATGTTGGTGAACCAAAGCAGTGAAAAGTCAGGTTTTGCAAATAAGGCTGTTTTCATGGCTTGCTTTTATTGGCTGTATAGTAGAAAATGTTACAGTGTGTTGGGTTTGACCTTAAAGCAATGGGACCTAGGAAGACAATAGGTTTAAATATCTTTGTTGTACATCCAGTAACAACTGGCAAGGCATTTCTTATTCTTGGTTTTTATTTTCCTTTTCTTTTGCTCTGGTTATTTTTCTGTAACTCCTATTTCAGTTAATGACACCACCATTCTCTCCTTTGAGCAACTCCAAAATAAGGGATTCATCTTGACTCTTCCTTCAGCTAGTGTACCTAATATTTGTCTTTAAATGAACTCAGCATTTTTTAACTTAAATGTGTTTAAAAGGAAACCTTCATATTATTAATTAAAATGGAAAACCTCCATTAGTTACTATAAAACAAATTATCTTTAAAAATTCAATGAAAATAAAGCAATGTCAATAAATTTTAGTATAAATCCACTCCCTCTTTTTCAAAAAGATAATTAGCAAATGCCATTTGATACAGATTAGTATCAACCTAAGTTTTTCTCCTTAAATTAATTAGAGGGGTTAAAAGATAATTGAAAAGGAAATTATTTTTTCATTGTGTGACTTAATTATGATTTAATGCAGCATCCTTGTACCATCAAAAGGTCATCTGTAGACAAGTTCCACACTTTGAGAAGCACTGGACCATGGGATAAAATCCAAACTCAGTAGCTTGATATGATCTCACTCCTGACTACCTTTCAATATAATTTCCTGCCACTCCACAAGCCGCACACCCTGACTAAATTTGGCCCCGTTAATTTCCCCACTGTGTCTGCTGGGAAAATTCTAATGCCTCACTCTGGAGGTTTCAGATGTGAAGTCTAGAGGGACCTCCCAGGCACATTTCTCCTTAGCACTGACAAACATTCCTCATGGACTAAACTGTAGTCAGGTTCTTCTGAGTCCTCGACTCAACTAGGTTTCAACCTTGGCCTATAAAGATTTGAATAAATGCTAGTATGGTTTATAACAGCTCAAGGCCACATCCCTAGGATGACCCTAGTCTCCTCAAAGTACCTGCCTGAGAAAGCTCAAGACTTCCAAAAGAATTCACTACTTGTTCCAGCCGACGCCTGAAGATAGGGCCCCCGTCTCCCAGTCTCTGTGGGAGGGTAGGACCCTAATTTTGAAAAGTGCCAGTTAGGAAACCCAGATGGACTTCATGTGGACCAAATGCCCCCTTCTTGCTTTCTGTAATTTTTTTTTTACTTCCCTGAAAAATTCTGTTGCTCTCTTCCTTACTCCTTCATTCTCTTTTTAAAACACCAAGTCTCCTCTGTACAAATTAAAGTTGAGTTGACAGCATGCTGGACTGCTTTCCCTACTGCAATAGTTATTGCTGATTAAGTCTGTTTTTACCACTTTAACTGTGACTGCCTTTGTTTACCTTTGACAGCACTTCACATCTGCTCCTAATTCACTACATTGTAAATCTTCAACCATCCCTCTTTCTTGCTATGTTGTGCTCACTGGTGTACTCCAAGTGCCCAGATCAGTACCTGTACAGTGTCTCCCATATTAGAAATGGCAAACTCTTTTGCTCACAGGTTAATGAAGTGAAATGATTCAACAATATTTTGTCAGATAGGTTTTTGTACTATATGTGTACTATGCATGAAATAGCTAAACAATATTTTGTCACATAGACACCGATCCACCACTGAGGCAATATTTCCTTGAGAGGAATTTTTAACTTTAAATAACTGCATACACAAAAAGGGAGAACACTGCTATGTGACTACTGTGACCAGGGCCATGTGGAAAGGATCTAACATATTGCTGTCATTTTTCTCTCAACCTACAAATCCTAAGAGGGACATCACACATTACATTAAGTTTTACAGTTTAAAAATAATTTTAAAATCTTTATTTTCATTCTTTCTTAACTTTGTCAGTATCATTTTTAATTCCAATGTTTCCTTTAACCTCTCATCTTCCTCTTTTGGATGTTCACTTCCTTTTAAAATGATAATTGTCTATGACTTTTCGTATTTTTTGTTTTATATTAGTAAGAGGATTTCTATAACTACGGCATGGGGAATTTACATGCAAGTTATGGGAGACACTGGGTTTTTACTTCAAAATTATTGATACTTTTGTTTTACTGCTACTAACTTACAGGTGAAAATGCTACTTTGCATAGAAGCCTATTTTATTCCATGAAATTAAATGAACCATAACTCCAAAGTGTGATGAGGCACACACAGCATGACCACATTATTTCGGAAAGCTGAAGAGTTGCCAGTCTGTTGATCTCAGACTTCATGAACCAAAGTGCAGCTCAAATTGGTTCCCTGCAGTGGCTTTGAGCTTCTGCCAAACAGACACTGTAGGACTGAAAACTACAAGGTACGGAGATGGCACCTAGGTACAAGTTTAGAAAGTTAACTCTTTCACTGAAGTTTATTTTCTTACTTTTATTAAAGGGGTTGGTGTCACGTCAGACATTTTGCTTACTTAAAGGTAATATAAAATAATTGCTGGGATAGCCTACCACTGAAAACGTGAAACTAAATGTGGGGCCTGTGTGAGCATCCTTCTTTTGCCACTGAATTGCAAATGCTTCTTCCTATACACAATTGTACTAGCATTAAACCATAAATGTAGAATTCTTATTGTGGGTTGATTTGGGGCATATTAAGTCTCTTCTTGTCTTCAATTGCTGTATCAGCATCACCTTGTTGCCTAAAACTTCGTTGTTTCAGTCTCTGCCCCTCCCACTCTCGGAGTCAATTCTAATGCAATCAGGCAATATATTAAGACTTCTAACCACAATCATTAAATGGAGCCTGGAATTAAACACGCATTACTGTGCCCAGAATCCAGTGTCTGTGGAGTGACTACGCATTCATGCACCTGGCAAGCTGCAACCACTCTCCCACCCAACATTCTGTTGCCGAATCTTCATTATCGGATTCCTGTCCCTGCAGACATCCTCCACTCCTCGGGCTGCAACGCGTGTCCTAAGCGAAACCACCACTGGTTTAACAAGGGACCTGCCCCTGACTAGAATCTGGCCTGGCACTTCACACCCCTTCCCTAGACACTGACTGAAGCTCTGCTTCCAACTAAATGAGCTCTTTCCTTTCCTTGCCTGGAGCTGAAACACTAGCATTGCCATGAATTCTTATTGCTATATCGTCTCCCACCAGATTCCAACCCCTTATAAATTATTCCTGGCCCAGAATCTCAGTCTTCCTAATCTCAGATATTACGATTAGGAATGCTGGTAACCCACCCACTTTAGATCCCAGCCCCCTTTTTCCTGCTTATTTCTCTTTCCCTGACCTGAGGTCCAGCGTACTTCATAGTAGGTGAGGTGTGCGATAAGACATGTCAGTGTATTTATATCCCATCATATAAAGAAAATCTTTGAAGGCATCTTTTTTATTCAATGCAAATAATCACCACAATTAATCTGTTTGGTGGTTTCTATTTTTTTTAATGAAAAATAAACCTTTATTTTTTTTCTATTGAGAAAATAGTATAATTTCCTTTTGTTTCATTGTTCCAAAATTTGATAAAAGTTACTCTTTTCAAGTTGCCATAATTTGTTAGGTGTTAGAAGTACCTGCAGTACGTAGTTTACTTTGTGTTAGGAGCTTGATTCTTCCTATAAAGCTTTCTGTACTATCTATATTCTGTGCTGCCCAGTTTCCCTGGCAACATGTTTGTTCCCATGGAGAAACAAAAATGAACACCTATACAGAGTTGAACTTGAAGATATAAAACTTCACAGGATGGATAGTTTGATCAGAGGCTATTAAGGCGCAAAATGAAAAGAAAGAAAAGCAGAAAATATATCTAGGTTTCAAGTTCCAGCTCAAAGCTAAGAAACTACTTCTGATCTCTTTTGACCTAAGTAACAAATGTATTCTTGGTGTCCTTAACAGCAACTTTAAAGAAACTTTTTTTTTTTTCTCCCAAAAGCACTTTTTAAAACTCACTACCTAGGCAAAGGGCCTTTTGAAATAGTGACTGGATGGTTTGTTTTATTTTAGCATTTTGGTCCCCGTAATGGCAATTTGTATTACATGTTACATGAAACTGCCTAAATTTAAGCCAACTTGATTTGAGAAACAAACAAACCACCCAATCTATATGCTAACAGTGAGACTGTTAGCAAATGAGCATAAGATTATTTTTTTTAATAAAAACAGGTTATTTTTCTTTCTTTTTTTAAATGTCCAGAATTTTCCTAGTCAACCTATTGCCAATTTATGCTATCTGAATAGTGCTTGCAAACTGCAAATGGATAGAAATTCGGCTGCTTTGGTTGAATATGAAGGGAAGTTGATAGCCTCAGTTAAGGCTCACACCACTATGCCAAATTCCTAACACTATTATAGCAGGACTTGGAATGATAAATGATACCAGTAAAATAATTCACACTCATTTGCAAGCTCCATGCAAGTGGCATGAGCTCCACTAATAAGAGACAAAGCGAAATCACTGGCTCTGGTGGCTCTTTGCTCTGTGACCTCCCACCCTCCTGCCTGCCTTCTTTGCCCCCCACTTTATAATCCAGACTTCATCCTCTCCATTTGTATCTCACTTCTTTGTCTGCTGTCCACTAGCCTTCTTGTGTTTTTGCTCTAAAACCTTGACCTCCTTTTTCCCATTTTGTTCTGCTGTTCCTACTCTACATCTTTGTCACTTTTTTCCTAGCTTCACTCGTTTCTTACTCTCTTCCCTCTTCAATCTTTACCTTTTTTTGTATTATCCTTATTTTCAGTCTCCTTACCTGCCTTTAGTTTATTTTCAATCTTGCTACATTTTCATCCTCTCTATGCTCCCCCTCTTCTCCTAGAAGTTTGTACATTTCGCTCTATCTTTTTTATTATTATGTATTGTTTCTGGATGAATTATTTTTCTTTCTCCTTCCATGTATTACTTTTTTCTGATTGTTTGAACCCCAGTCCCACTGACCTTGTGCAAAAGACTATGACAGGAGCAATTTAAAGTTTGTCTTTATTATGATAAAAGTGGAAGAAAAATTAGCTTTAGGAAATAGCATCTTAAACAGTAGGTTGCCTTCTTGTTAACCAGTCTCTTTGTCCTCCCTGTAGGTTCACAGTGAGTAGAATCAATGAGATTTGTCACCTTTATCTGTCTAGATCAGGTGTTATTCACTCTAATCATGTAGAGAAGAACAGGACTTTGAAATCAGTAAGTCCAGCATGCTGAGTTGCTGCCACTCAAGAAAAAATAACTTTTGTATATTATACGGTTGGTCAACTGACAAGCAGAAGAATAAAGATGTGGCCCAGGATTTGCTGTAGCTGTTGAAGCAGTAGTTAACAAGGAAAGAAAACACAGGTTTTACTCCCACTTATTTTTGTATGGTATTCGGGTGGGGGCATTTGCATCATTTTATATTGTTTATTCCATATGGCAGATAGAATAATAAAAATGTTTTAAACTCAGAACTTGTTTTTGATCCTCTATCATCAAATGGCATGTACTTTGAGTTGCTTCTTTACAAAAAATTTTGGGAGTAGGATGTTCATCTTTCTTTTATAGACTTTTACCTAATTTCTAAAAGTATTCAATAGTGAATTTCATGTAAAGATAAATGGTCATTCAGGTTTCAATGCATTGCTTTGAACTAATAAGATATACATCCTAATATCTGAATTATTCATGACTATATATAGCTATACAAATTATATATATATATATATATATATATATATATCCATTAGTATAGTGGCAGATTCTTTGTGTATGCTTGCTTTTTCATACTTAAAATTGAATTTTAATGTAAATTACATTTATTAAGCACCTAAAAGTCACACTCATCCCCTGACAAATTCTCAGTCTTATAAATCCATGAGAAAATATTCATGTCCCATGATATCTACTGGTTTTATAGCACTCAAAGCCTTGCTCAATCATTTTCACTAACCATAGTTAAGATATCTGCCCTTTGTTTTCTTCAGTTTACTGCTTTTGCATTTAACAGTTTTTATCTTGCTTAAAGACCTCAGGTTCTAAAAAAGACCATGACTTGGTAACTAAACCAAATTTATCCTATTCTAGTTTAATATTCTGTTACAATAAAATTTTTAGTACAGAGGAATTTTCCATACAGTATCTTCTTTTCCTTATTATTAATATAATTATAGAGCCAACATATACAGTCATGCAAGCTGAACATTGCACAATGCTAGGGGGTCATTCTTGATCTATGTGTGGGGTCCTGTATACAGTTGGATTCATTTTGCAATTCTCACTGAAACGATGCCATGCTTTTACTCATCTGATGGACAAAAATTTCTACTTCAATAATGCTGAATCATGTTTGGTTTTTATTCTCTAAAAATCCTGGAATGTAACATTTTAGAGTTAAGAGGAAATTTAAAGGTCTAGCTCTCCTCTTTCATGTTACATAGAAGGAAGATAATTCCAGAGAAATGATCTATCTTGACCACAATTTTATCACCATATCCACGATCAGAGTCAGCGTTAGAGCCAACCCTCTGATTCCTAGCTTCAGGAATATCATTTTGAATACATTCATGGTGATACAGAAAATATTTCTACCACACAAATCCCACTGGTTCAACTTTTTAGATTTTTAGCCTAATTTTACTCCTAGACAATTTTACATTGCAAACTGCTAGAGGACTGAAATAATTTCTGAGTAATCCTCCTTATGCAGCTTGCTATGTAATCCAGCAACATATTAAAAGGCTTTTTGAGCTGGGATGGTCACCATCTCCATTGACTAACACAGTGAAGAATATTTAGAAAAGAAACTGTTCAATGCTACTGTTACATCTATATTACTACAGTATAATTTTGGAATATTAACATTAAACAATTGAAATAGAGTTTCTTAGGAATTAAAATGTTTCCCAATAATGTACTGAGAAACTACCAGTTTAATTTTAATCTTCTCTATATTTTCTCCATTAATATCAGCCCATATTTTTCCTTCTCTTCTTTTTTATTATTCAAAAACAATGTGTGGTTTTTGCTATAGTATTTTAATTTGTTTCTGTTCTCTTGCTGCATCTAAAAAGCTTATCAATTCCATGTACACCAAGTTTGTCTTTTATTTGTTTTCTCTCCTCCATGCTCCTTGGTGTGCATACGGTTCATGTTAAATGTGTGCTACTGAAGTGGACAAGAATTGAACCTGACACTTCATCACCGAAGTTCCGATTAAATGGAAACAAATATCTAAATTTAGTCTACATTGCCAAAAACATTGTCAAAAGTGTATGTAATGAATTTAAATGCCAATGGAACTAATCATTAATGTAACAACTTTAAAATGGAAATTACTATAAAGCAATATATAATAGTGATGCTTAAAATTGTTTCTCCTTCAAGTAGGTTAATGCATATGGAGAAAACAAGGTGCATACCATCACAAAATCATAATGCTTTTTAAAAAATTATTTCATCTTTCCCCCTTTTTTTTAGAACTGAAAGAGGTAAATGATGGGTTTGCTCGGCTCTTCATTTTGCAGAAGAAGAGAAAGAGAACATATTAGTGCTCCAAGAAGCCATAGCTTCTGGCAGATGCTGCAAAAATGAATTAGCTCGTTGGCCCCTTTTTATTTATTTATTTTTTTGGAGACTTGTGTCAACTTTGAGTGGAGTTTCCAACTGCACAATGAGCATCTGGACAGTTTTGACATCTTTATTACACTCTCTGAGTTCTTAAAATGCTACCATTTTGTTTAAAGATGATTTCTTTCAAGATTAAAACAATTATTTAACTGCCAAGAATAAATAATTCCATGACTCAATACCAATATAATTATCTTCCCAGATCTGGTTTCCTAACTAATATTCATAGTCAAAATACCCGTTGTTTAAGCAAAATTAAGATTTGATTGATTGCTTGACGATATTCTCATTCCAATCCATTTCTTTCCAGGCCTAATTTTGTTTCTTGTATTTGCTTTGCACTGAATTTTTGTGGTTTAAATAGCCCGTTTAACATGACCACTTTCAAACAAGATCATAAATTCTCATAAAAGCAGACTATGGAATTCATAATCATAGCTCTTGGCCGCCACCTAAAGGTTTCTTTTTTGTTTTATTTTTCATAAGACCTACTGTGCATTCCATTTATAACAAAACCGTTGCCTGCAACATCACATGTTTTCACATAAGTATAGGGTAAAGAGACTTATTTCACAATGTCTTTTCACTTTTGTATACTTGTATCAGCAGCCAATATAATTATATCCACTTCTCAATCTATTTGGTACTCAAAGACAATTTAAACTAGGGCCTCTGAGTGGTTTGAAATTTTCCATTCATTCAAGAAATAGTTTGTCCTTATTATGTATCACTCCCACTCCTAGGTCCATCTTAGAAATAAAAATATTTAAATCATGGTTTCTGGCTTCAAGAAAAATGTCCCAGATACTGATGTTTAAGAAACTGGCTTCTCTTTTGTCATAATCTGTATTAGAATTATCGTTAATTGGATGCCATAGAGTAAATCGAGGAGAAGCCTGAACAAAGAGAAATGTTTCTCATTTCCAACTTTCCAAGGTAAATGCAATTAAACTCATGTTGACTGAACAATTGCTGAATGTAATGCATATGCTAAACTCTTTGAATTCCACAGAAAACATAAATAACAGGTGTAACCTCTTGATTATATTTAAGAGTAAATAAGGTATCAGAATTAATAATTGACCTGTTCCATATCCTATTCTCACTCCCTTTATTCGCCTCCTAAGAAACACCTGATTGAATCAGGCAAAATATCTCCAACTTCCTACTTGTATTCTTTTTTTGTTTGTTTTGTTTTGCTTTGTGTTTTTGCGGTACGCAGGCCTCTCACTGCTGTGGCCTTTCCCGTTGTGGAGCACAGGCTCCGGACGCGCAGGCTCAGCAGCCATGGCCCACGGGCCCAGCCACTCTGTGGCATGTGGGATCCTCCTGGACCGGGGCACGAACCCGTGTCCCCTGCATCGGCAGGCGGACTCTCAACCACTGCGCCACCAGGGAAGCCCCCTACTTGTATTCTGACAAAGTCATGTTTGGAGACTGAAATAAATGCCATATGATATCATAGTGAAAAGTTAGGTATGAACTCTACAAACTTCTCATTTCAAAATTCATATGAATAAAGCATCTATGAACTACCCAAGTTGTTCCCAAACTTGTAGACATGTTTTATTAGCATGTATACTTACCACTATGGATTTTATGTATTTATCCCTTGACCTATTTATGGACCACTAATCATTAATTCATCAATTCAAAGAATATTTAGTAGGTGTGTCAGGCACTCACCATTGTCAGTGTTCAATAAAACAGACTGCTCTTTGCCCTCATGGAGTTTGTGAAGAAGATGAAAGAAAGACAGGAAGGAAGGGAGAAAGAAAGGGAGAGAGGGAGGGAGGGAGAGAGGGAGGGTGGGAGGGAGGAAGGAAGGAAGGAAGGAAGGAAGGAGCTATAAAGGAACTTAACACACTGTACTGTGATAGAGAATAATGTTGAGGGGAGACAGACTTTCATCAGGGTAATAAAGAAAATTTCTAAGGGGAGGCAGTATTCAAAATGAGACCTGAAGAATAAGGAGCCAGCTCTGCCAAGAACACAGAGAAAGAGGCAGAGGGAATTGTCTATGATGAGGCCAAAATACAAAGAGAGGGCCACGGGATACAGAGCTGAATGAGCAAAGGGGAGTTTTGTGAGATGGGAATGGAGAAGTAACAAGGAACCCAATCATGCAGCGCCTTGAGAGCCAGGGTAAGGACACTGGGTTTTACTTGAAGTAGAATGGAAATCTACAGTAACAGATTAGAGAAGTAGTCTGATCTGATGGCTGCATGAAGAAGGGGTTGGAATGGGCCAAGGGAAGAGAGAGACAGTTAATAGTCTATTACAGAAGTAGAAATGGGAGAGATGATGGTGACATGGACAAGGGTGGTGGCAGTGGAGGCAAGAGAAATGAACACACTGGAGATGAATTTTGGAGCTAAATTCAATAAGATTTGGTGGTGTTAAATGACCCCTTGCTTCTGCTGTTCCCTCCCAGCTTGTTAACATTTGCTGACATGAATATAACTGAAATGCTGATATAGTTCTCCATGTTAGACTTAGACTTCTAATTTAGATTTTACATCAAATGTGAGCTTTAAATTTAGTAAAAAAAAATTTAAGAGGGCTTCCCTGGAGGCGCAGTGGTTGAGAGTCCGCCTGCCGATGCAGGGGACACGGGTTCGTGCCCCGGTCCGGGAAGATCCCACATGCCGCGGAGTGGCTGGGCCCGTGAGCCATGGCCGCTGAGCCTGCACGTCCAGAGCCTGTGCTCGGCAACGGGAGAGGCCACAACAGTGAGAGGCCCGCGTACCGCAAAAACAAACAAACAAAAACAAACAAATTTTTTAAGAAAATATTTTAATAGAATGACCTATTTGTACATCAATAAACACTTATTATCTAGCATTTTCTGCATATGAGGCAATCTACAAAAATTAATTTTATGAATAATGGAAGTTTATTTACTAAAAGCACCAAAGCTTAATTTTAACCACTTAGAAGAATTTTTTCTAAAATTGTTAAATATTTCCCTGATCTCTTAAATAGAATATATTTAAAATAAGTTAAGCTTTTCAAAAACTCTGGGTCACCATGATGAAAAATAGCTGCTGTACCTAGTGGTATCCCTAAAAAAAGTGAGATATAAAAGTGGGTCTTGGGCTTCCCTGGTGGCGCAGTGGCTGAGAGTCTGCCTACCGATGCAGGGGACACGGGTTCATGCCCCGGTCCGGGAGGATCTCACATGCCGCGGAGCAGCTGGGCCCGTGAGCCAGGGCCGCTGAGCCTCAGCGTCCGGAGCCTGTGCTCCGCAACGGGAGAGGCCACAACAGTGAGAGGCCCGCGTACCGCAAAAACAAACAAACAAAAAAACAAAACAAACAAAAAAAGTGGGTCTCCTCTACTCTGAAAAACTGAAAACTATTCTGCTTTGAAATAATTACATTTCGTGTTATTGTTGTCTCAGTTGTCCTAGTCCTCGTTGTGCCAAACCGTAGACATCCACTTCTGACCCATTCTAACATGATGCTTTTCTTTGGCTGTAAGCTCAGAAACCTGCTACTAGATTTTCATGCAAGTTAATAGTATGTAGACTCCAAGTAAAGTACAAACTTTTGTATTGTATTTTGACTGTACAGAGGCTTTGTTAACATGCTGTTTTCTCAAGTATATTTTAGGTCACTGAAGTTGCTTGATCAGCAAAATTAAGAACAGGGAAATGTCCCTATACTAGCATTTTATTTCCCACATTTTTCATGATGCTTCTTGAAAATGGTATTCACATTATCACATACATTATCATTTTAAGTATCTGCAAAGGATCCTTCCTTATGACACAACTTCAACTACATCATTATAAACATTGGTTTTTTTGTTTGATGCCAAAAGTATAGTTTTAAATGTAACATAAAAGCACATAAAATTTGACCGTAAGACTAGACTAAAAAAAAAATCCCAAATCTCTTGACTTGGATTATAATGTTATCTCTTTCCTTTTTTCATTTTGCCATGCATGGAAACTAAAACAAATCAAACGTTCACAAAATCCCAATTAGCAACACTAATTTCAAAGTGTCTCTTGACAAATAATATGTGCAGATTACAAACCCAAAGATATGTTTGAAGCAGCTCTTCTAAATAGCTACATTCCTCTCTCTATATCACTACCTTGTTTCATGGAAGAAAATGTGTAAATGTGTAATGGAAATGTGTAAATGATTAAAGGATCTGTATAAACAAAGAACATTCTTAACACGCGTAAGAATTATTTTGAGGACTTATTGAAAAACCAGATACCAGATGCCTAAAGCTGACCTGAGAAATGAGAGTCCTTGAGAGAGAGGTCTAGAAATTAGTATTTGAAACAAGAATTCCCCAGCTTATTGATATAGGTGTTCCATAGAACAGTCTTTAGTTAGCATTGTCATAGACACCAGGTAATCAATCCTAAACAATCTGCCTTTGTATTTTCCAAAGATGACTGTACCAATGCATACCATCCTATATGCTCTTCCTATAAGGTGACATTGGCATCTCTTCACCAAAAGATGGGGTTTATGTTCCTTCTTCTTGAATCTGGGCAGACCTTTGGCTACAGTGGAAATGATGTTATGTGACTCCCAAGACCAATTCATAAAATGCAATACAGCTTCCACCTAATTCTCCTGGGACGCTTGTCCTTGGAATCCAGCCATCATGCTGTGAGAAAGCCAAGCAGCCACATGGAAAGGCCACATGAAGGTTTTGCAGCCATAGCTCCCACTGAAGCCCCCATTGACAGCTAGGCATCGACCACCAGACATGTGAGTGAACCTTTAGATGATTCTGGTTCCCTGCTTTTTGGCCACCACAGTAGAGCAAAATCAAGGTCTCTCACCCAGCCATGGCCAAATTTCAGCTTTGTGAATAAAATTAATGTTGTCACTGTTCTAAGTCACTAAGTTGTACGGCAGTTTTTATACAGCAATAAATAACCAGAACAAATTCAAAATATTATGTGGCTTCCTCAGATGAAACATAAAGCCTCAGATAAATCTTCACACATGCCAGTTTCCATTTAAGGATTTCAAATTCTATCCAGCCAGGTCTCCCCAGGTCCCAGACCTGCTTGCTAGGTCTCGCTTTAGTTTATTGCGTAGACCTCTGGTTCTCAACCAGGAGTGATTTTTGCCCCTCAGGAGACCTTTGGCAGTGTCTGGACACAGTTAACTGTTGTCACGACTGGGGAGGAAATGCAATTGGCATCTAGTGGGTAAGAGCTAAGGATGTCGGTAAACACTGCAGTGCACAGCACAGCGCCTCCTCCCCAAAACAAAGAATTATCAAGCCTAAATAGGAGACTGAGAAACTTGCACCTAGACCTGGCCCAGCAGTGAGGTACTCCATACTTACCTGTGATTCTCTTCATTATATAGCTATGGAGTTCTCAACCAGGAGTTGAGGAAAAGGGGTGGGTGGGGGCACTAGAGTTGGAACATCAGGATTATCTGTGAAGATTTTCAACTTACACAAGTGAGTCTATGGTGCTTAAAACTGGTTACAAATTAGAATAATTTATCAGTTCTTTTCCTTTTGAAATACCAACTGTATTTAAATACCAGCTCAATCCCCAACTCTAGAGATTCTGATTCAAAAAATGCTGGAAAGGCAGTAGTATTTAAAAACTACTTAGGTGATTCTAATGTGTAGAATATTAGCCCCTTCAACTGGAGATTATGGCTCCTAACTTGAGGAGAAGTATTTGCGGAGTCTAAAGAGTAAAACTGTAAAATACTTACAGGTGATTCTGTTGGCACCCCTCTTCCTCTCCCCCACTGAGAACCTTTGGCCTAAGCGCTCTCCTGAACTTACCTGCCATGTTATGGCAAGAAAAGGACCTGTGCCAGACTCTCACTTCACTCTCCTTCAGTCCCTTCTTTGGGACTGAAGCAAATCCTAAGGCTCAGTAAATGCTTCGTAGGCCAGTAAGAAGCACCATTTAGTAAATGCTGAACAGCCAATTCAAGTATAATAGGATCACTCTGCTTCACACCTCTCCACCAATAAAATCAGCTCTATTTACTAGATTTTCCATTAGAAGCCTGAGGTAGATATAAAAATATCGGTCAATATTCTTAGAATTTTACCACGTGGATGTCAAGCTACACCAAATAGTTTATACGATTTACAAAGTTCAAGATGAGACTGAAGTTGTTGATGGGATGTTATCATGCTGAGTCAGATTCATCTCCTTCTATATAGAACTTGTCTTGCCCCATCCCCCCAAAAAGCCATTAGCAAGGCAAATGCATTGTCATCTGCCTCAGATGCTAAGCAGATGAAAGTCTGCTCATTAAAAAAAATGAGTTGAGTGGAGAAGGGAAAAATGTGAAATAGGCTATTATTATACTAATTACTTTGGCAAAAATGTGTTATTTCATCATGACAATAATCTTTTCTGAACATGTTATTATTACGTTTGTGGTAAAAAGAAAAAAATCAAAACTATGTTTTTTTTCTAAAAATGTATTTGTTGAAGGAAAACACCAATTGAATAAATTAAATTTCTCAATATGATCAAGTTCTAACTTTTCTGTTTTTAATTCTTTCCCATTAAACCCAAAGCCAGAAAGAATCTTTAATGTGTTTTGTTACTTAGTAAAATTATTTTTCACCCTCCTCAAAACATAAATGTATGTGTATTTTAATACATCCTTAAATCTTCTGTCCTTGGGCCTAAAATAGATAAGAGAAAACCAAAACAGAGTAAGGTTTTTGGAATGGGTTTTCAAGCTCTGGGACCCTTCTAAAAGAAGTTTGTATGGCAATTATGCTTTGAGTTCTTACACCTCTCCCTTCTCTAGAGACATATTGTTAGCTATGTGGGTAAAATGAACTTTAAGTTCTTCAAACTCTTGTTATCTTTTCAGCTTGCTAGTACTCAAAAGAATACTTATAAATAGTTTCTTAAAGGTGCTCGGCCTAATGTATTACTGAATACTTTATGTAAATAACAAAACCTGTTGTTGCCCAGTTGTATGTACATCTTTGCTTGAGCATGTCCCTAATACTGTCTTCAGTGTCCATGATGGAGGCAATATTGTTATTTAGTTTCAGGACCTAAAACCAACTAGGCAGGATCTAGTTTCATAAAAGTATATCTGTTTTAACAGGAGAGAAGCTGTTATAATTCTAAACCACTTCCTGCAGGCTGAGTAAAACACAGAGAGAAGAGGCACAGTGGAAAGTGGTGAGGGCCAGGACACAGAACAGGTAACAGGTAATCACTATTTGGTAAAAGGAACTGTGAAAAGATTGTCAGTAATTTTACTTATGCCAAATTCCATTGGCCATAATGTAGTTCCTGCTGCATTGATATTAAATGTTTGGTTGATGCTAAGGAAATAAAGAATTGGAGGTTGGGCACTGCCCCTTTGTCCATAAGCCACTAGTGCAGGGATCACAAAGTTAAATGTCCACAGGACTCAGGCATGTAACAGATACGAGCAAACCCTGTCTTGGTATATGAAAAGCAGTAACATGATTGCAGTGAAAAATGGTAATTGACTCTCAGAAAGACAACAGAGAATGGTGAAGACTGTGGCAAACTGGAGAGCCTGGGCTCCTTAGGGGGCAGCTAATATGCAGTTCCAGCTCATTGCCTTGCAGAAATGTAAGCCTAGTCATGCCTAATATTCTCATTGTTCAATAGAAGCTGAAAGTAGGATTTTATGAAATCTCTTGGTTTTAAAACATTTGGCAAAAAATCAATAATTTTTTAAATCACTCTATGGGCAGATAGTATGAGGGCCAAACAAAATATGTTCATATTTGATTCTGAAACTTGTGTTTCACAGTCAGGAAGATCCAGGAAATCCAAGCAAATAATTAGGGGTATATTTGAGAGGAAAGGGACCTCAGCTAGCAGCAATACAAAAGCTCAACGATTAGCAAAGATGTGAAACTCAGACTAAGAAGCAATTCTCAAGTTTCTTTTGCTAATCTTGCCAAGATAGATTATGGCTATCTTAATAAAGCCAATCTCCTTTCCCTTGGCCATTTGACCTCCTTTAAAGCTAAATGCGTTAGATATTTTCCATTCACCCATCCAGTTCCCTTCTCTACCCTCTTTGTGTCCCAGGAAGCTAGCCAGTGTAGATTGCATTAAAGGGTTGCTTCCTCTCTGGCTTACACCGTGTTTGTTTGGCCCATCTGGGGCACTGACAGGAGTTTGGAGAGTAGGAAGAGATGGACATCAGGGCATTTATTTGCCCTGCTTTTTCCCTGCTGGTTCACTGATTAGCTCTTTTCTTCCCATCTGGAGGCTCTCTATTATACAGATCCTCCATGCCCTTTGTGTGTGTGTGTTTCTTGAAATACTCCCTCTTCTTGACCCTCAAGACAAGGGTCCTAAGGGTTCCCCACTGTTATAAGGCTTAGGGGACTATACCATCACTTGTTCCCTTCCATAAAACCTGCCCTGCAGGCTTCAACTACCCAGCTTAACTCTGCTTTCTATTTCCTTCTGGGAGCCTGCCTTAAGATGCCATTTCCAAGGACACAATCATTCCCCAGGGCTGGGATCTTAACTGGGCAAAGCTTCTCATCAAGTCCTTTAATTCTTATTTTTATGGGTCCTTTGAAAAAGCAAAGCTGTTTGGCAGGAAGTATCAGGAGCATTGAGAATGTATCTAACCTTTGACCAAGTAACTTCACCTTGGAAATTAGTTAAGGAAAGAATCTTAAATATTTAAGAATTTGAATAAAAATTTATGCAAACATGTTTATTTTTAAAGTGGTCAAAAACAATAAACAGCTCACATGCCATTTTAGGACTATGCCAAGTATCTTTTGTTTGCTCCACCAGCTTCCCACTCCACTTTTCTCTGCCCTGAGGTGCCAGCCTTTCTGGACTCCACTACCACCTGGCTTAGGGATGAGCTTTGCCAATTGTGTGTCTTGATCAGAAATCAGAGAAGGGGGAAAGAATGAAGTAGGGGTAGTTATTCTTCCTGTCCCTCCCTGAAGATGACCTCAGGCTGGCTGTGACTCTTCAACAAAGGTGACAGAACTTGTCAGGTGATATCCACACACTAAGTACTTCTGGGGTCCAGTGATGCACCCTTCTTCTGCCCTTTGAAGCCTAAGGAAAGCGACGTGTCTCCCCATGGTTTCTAACTCAAGGGTACAGCACTATTACAAAATCCTATCACTATGTTTGCGAATAGCCCCTTCATTGTCAAATTCTCTTCAAATTACCCAGTTTGAGCATACCGTCTATTTCACTGCCAAGAATCTAGTGGAATCAAGGAGCATATTTAAGTAAACTCATTTGGGAATAATATATAACATAGAAAGATATTCCTGAAAAATCTGTATTAACAAAACTGGTAAGTCCAGTATGAACAAAGCTACATAAAAATAAAACAAATGAAATTCACCATGAAAATGTAATACGTCCTTCACATTTTCTGTTATAAAAACACACTACAGGGCTTCCCTGGTGGCGCAGTGGTTGAGAGTCCGCCTGCCGATGCAGGGGACGTGGGTTCGTGCCCCGGTCCGGGAAGATACCACATGCCGCGGAGTGGCTGGGCCCGTGAGCCACGGCCGCTGAGCCTGCGCGTCTGGAGCCTGTGCTCCGCAACGGGAGAGGCCACAACAGTGAGAGGCCCGCGTACCGCAAAAAAACAAACAAACAGAAAACACATTACATTTTTAATAAAAAATTTCCTTTAAAAGTTACTTAAAAGTGAAAGACACTTTAGATTATGCCTACAGGAATCCAGAAAGATGTAGAAGTGGAATTAGAAATAATTCTTGAGAATAAAGTAGGACAAAAGAGAAGGAAAAGGAGAAAAAAATGCCCAGCTGAGGAAAAAGCCTATGGAAAAAACAAGTAAAAGTGCTTGTACAAAAATCAGGATTCTGTTCTGTACAGCATGTAGGTGAAGTTGAGAAGAGGGGAGAAACATGCCATTGAAAGTGGTACCCAGAATGTGATTTGGGACCAGAATATTCAGGGTTTCATAGTTGAAGCTAATGGTCTCTCTCATGGCCTGCAGAGAGGTTGGGAATGGCATAAGATGAATCATAGATGGGTTTAAGAAAAGGATAACAAGTTTATTTTTTTTAATTTAAAATTTTTTCCCTCTTTGCACAGAGTTTTATTTATTTTTTTATTGAAGTATAGTTGATTTACAATGTTGTGTTAGTTTTGGGTTGTACAGCAAAGTGATTCAGATATATATATATATATATATATGTATATTATAAATATATAATATATATACATATTCTTTTTCAGATTCCTTTCCCTTATAGGTTATTACAAAGTACTGAATATAGTTTCCTGTACAGTAGCTCCTTGCTGGTTATCTATTTTACATATAGTAGTGGGCATATGTTGATCCCAAACTCCTAATTTATCCCTCCCCCGACTTGCCCCTTTGGTAACCATAAGTTTGTTTTCTGTGTCTATGGGTCTATTTCTGTTTTGTACAGAAATTCATTTGTATCACTTTTTAGATTCCAAATATTAGCAATATCATATAATATTTGTCTTTGTCTGGCTTACTTCACTTAGTATGATAATCTCTAAGGCCATCCATATTCTGCAAATACCATTATTTCATTCTTTTTTATGGCTGAGTAATATTCCATTGTATAATATATACCACATCTCCTTTACCCATTCATCTGTTGATGGGCATTTAGGTGGTTCCATGTCTTTGCTACTGTAAATAGTGCTGCTATGAACATTGGGGTAAACGTATCCTTTCGAATTATGGTTTTCTCCAGATATATGCCCAGGAGTGGGATCACAGGATCATATGTTAGCTCTATTTTTAGTTTTTTAAGGAACCTCTATACTGTTCTCCATAGTGGCTATACTAATTTACATTCCACCAACACTGTAGGAAAGTTCCTTTTTCTCCACACCCTCTCCACCATTTATTATTTGTAGACTTTTCGATGCTGGCCATTCGCATTGGTGTGAGGTGATACCTCATTGTAGCTTTGAATTGCATTTCTCTAGTAATTGGCTACGTTGAGCATCTTTTCATGTGTCTTTTGGTCATCCGTATGTCTTCTTTGGAGAAATGTCTTTTCAGATCTTCTGCCCGTTTTTTGATTGAGCTGTTTTTTTTTTTTTGCTTTTGAGCTGCCTGAATTGTTTATATATTTTGGAGATTAATCCTTTGTCAGTTGCATCGCTTGCAAATATTTTCTCCCATTCTGTAGGCAGTCTTGTCATTTTATTTATGGTTTCCTCTGCTGTGCAAAAGCTTTTAAGTTTAATTAGGTCCCATTTGTTTACTTTTGTTTTTATTTCCATTACTCTAGGAGGTGGATCCAAAAAGACATTGCTGCGATTTATGTCAAGAGTGTTCTGCTATGTTTTCCTCTGGGAATTTTATAGTATCCAGTCTTACATTTAGGTCTTTAGTCCATTTTGTATTTATTTTTGTATATGGTGTTAGGGAATGTTCTACTTTCATTCTTTTACACGTAGCTGTCCAGTTTTTCCAGCACCACTTATTGAAGATACTATCTGTTCTCCCTTGTATATTCTTGCCTCCTTTGTCATAGATTAATTGACCACAGGTGTGTGAGTTTATTTCTGGGCTTTCTGTCCTGTTCTATTGATCTATATGACTGTTTTTGTGCCAGGACTATACTGTTTTGATGACTGTAGTTTTGTAGTATAGTATAAAGTCAGGGAGCCTGATTCCTCCAGCTCCATTTTCCATGCAAATGGAAAGCAAAAAAAAGCTGGAGTAGCAATACTTATATCAGACAAGATAGACTTTAAAATAAAGGCTGTTACAAGGGACAAAGAAGGACACTACATCATGATCAAGGGATCAATCCAAGAGGAAGACATAACAATTTAAATATATATGCACCCAACATAGGAGCAACTCAGTATATAAGGCAAATGTTAACAGGCATAAAAGGAGAAATTGACAGTAGCACAATAACAGTGGGGGACTTTAATATACCACTTACACCAATGGACAGATCATCTAGACAGAAAATCAATAAGGGAACACAGGACTTAATGACACATTAGACCAGATGAACTTAATTGATATTTATAGAGCATTCCACCTGAGAGCAGAATATACATTCTTTTCAAGTGCACAGGGAACATTTTCCAGGATAGATCACATGCTGAGCCACAAAGAAAGCCTTAGTAAATTTAAGGAAATTGAAATCATATCAAGCGTCTTTTCCAACCACAATGCCTATGAGATTAGAAATCAACTACAAGAAAAAAACTCCAAAATCACAAACATGAGGAGGCTAAACAATATGCTACTAAACAACCAATGGATCACTGATGAAATCAAAGAGTAAATCAAGAAATACCTAGAGACAAATGAAAATGAAAACTTGACCATCCAAAACCTATGGGATGCAGCAAAAGCAGTTCTAAGAGGGAAGTTTATAGTGATACAAGCTTACCTCAGGAATCAAGAAAAATCTCAAATAAGCAACTTAACCTTACACCTAAAGAAACCAGAGAAAGACGAACAACAACAAAAAAACAAAATTAGTAGAAAGAAAGAAATCATAAAGCTCAGAGCAGAAATAAATAAAATAGAGACCAAACATATAAATAAATAAATTAAAAAAGATCAATGAAACTAAAAGCTGGTTCTTCGAAAAGATAAATAAAATTGATAAACCTTTAGCCAGACTCATCAAGGAAAAAAGGGAAGGGCCCAAATCAATAAAATCAGAAATGAAAAAGAGGCATTACAACTGATACCGCAGAAATCCAAAGACCATAAGAGTGTAGTATAAGTAACTATATGCCAACAAGATGAACAAGCTAGAAGTAATGGACAAATTCTTAGAAAGGTACAATCCCCCAAGACTGAACCAGGAAGAAACAGACCAATTACAAGTACTGAAATTGAACCCGTGATTTTAAAATTCCCAACAAACAAAAGTCCAGGACCAGATGGCTTCACAGGCAAATTATACCAAACATTTAGAGAAGAATTAACACCTATCCCTCTAAAACTATTTCAAAAAATTGCAGAGGAATAAACACTTCTGAACTCATTCTATGAGGCCACCATCACCCTGATACCAAAACCAGACAAAGATATCACAAAAAAAGAAAGTTACAGGCTGATACCACTGATGAACACAGATGCAAAAGTCCTCCCCAAAATATCAGCAAACTGAATCTAAACAATGCATTACAGGGTCATACACCATGATCAAGTGGGATTTATCGCAGGGATGTAAGGATTTTTCAATATCCACACATCAATCAGTGTGATACACCACATTAACAAGTTGAAGAATAAAAAACATATGATCATCTCAATAGATACAGAAAAAGCTTTTGATAACATTCAACATCCATTTATGATAAAAACTCTCCAGAAAGTGGGTACAGAGAAAGCATACCTCAACATAATAAAGGCCATGTATGACAAAACCACAGCTAACATCATACTCAATGGTGAAAAGCTGAAAGCATTTCCTCTAAGATCAGGAACAAGACAAGGATGCCCACTCTAGCCACTTTTATTCAACATAGTTTTGGGAGTCCTAGCCACAGTAATCAGATAAGAAAAAGAAATAAAAGGAATCCAAATTGGAAAAGAAGAAGTAGAACTGTCATTGTTTGCAGATGACATGATACTAAACATAGAAAATCCTAAAGATGCTTCCAGAAAACTACTAGAGCTCAATGAATTCAGTAAATTTGCAGGATACAAAAGTAATATACAGAAACTGGTTGCATTTCTACACACTAACAACAAAAGATGAGAAAGAGGAATTAAGGAAACAATCCCATTTACCATCACATCAAAAAGAATAAAATACCTAGGAATAAACCTACCTAAGGAGGCAAAAGACCTGTACTCAGAAAACTACAAACACTGATGAAAGAAACTGAAGATGACACAATCAGCTGGAAAGATATACCGTGTTCTTGGATTGGAAGAATCAATATTGTGAAACTGAGTACACTACCCAAGGCAATCTACAGATTCAACACAATCCCTATCAAATTACCAATGGCATTTTTACAGAACTAGAACAAAAGTTTTAAAATTTGTATGGAAACACAAAGGACCCCAAATAGCCAAAGTAATCTTTAGGAAGGATAACAAGTTTAGATTTGTATTTTGGAAGGAAAACTCTAATAGCACTGTGGCAATGAGATGGCTGGGAGTTCAAGATAAGGATGAGAAAAGCCTGAACTAAGGCAGCAGTAAAGAAATAAAATAGGAAGGAAAAGACTGCAGACACTTCACTAATGTGGGATTAATAAAATTTGTTAACTAATGAAAGACAGGGGTTATGCAGTACATATCTTTAAGAGAGAACAGTAATACCTAGGGCACACCTAAAATCATGATAATATTCTTTGCTACTTTAGCTTTAAAAAGCATTATTCTAGTGACCAAAATATCGTTTGCATTTTTTGTTGTTGTTGTGATTTCTATCATACTGAAATGTGTATCTTTATAAATAACTTTATTATATTTCTGAATCTTTAGGGGGCTAATTTTCCAGATATAAAATTAATGTTTCAGATATTTTAAAGATTTATTACATGCTGTCAACGGATTGTAAGAAAGTTTGAGCCAATTTACCATTCTAAGATTAATGAGTTTCTATTTCAGCCTTCTATTGTTAGATTAAGTACTGTCATTTAAAAATTCTTTGAGCATTTAATGGGTAAAAATGGCATCTCAGTTTTTTAATTAGTATTTTTTGGATAGCTGATGGCACTGAACAGCCATGTTTTTAAGCATTTGTATTTCCTATCCTTGAATCATATGCTGATGCTTTCTGCATATATTTATCTATTGCAGACTAAATGTTTTCTTATCCATGTGTATGGACATATTCTGTGTTAAGTATTTTTACCCTTTTTTGAAATATTTATAAACACCTAAGTTTTAAAGAAATCATATCAAATTTGTTGATCTGTTCTTTTGAAATTGCATACATTATTTTTACATTTAGAAAGAACTTTTATTACCAACACCAGAAAACAATTACATGTATATAGTTTTGAAGTTTTACACTAAGCTCTTTAATCCATCATGAATGCATTTTGGTATAAAGTAAGTTTCTAGTACAAAATAGGTAAGCAACAGGATATATTCTACAGCCCATGGACATATAGCCATTATTTTGTAATAACTTCAAATGGAGTATAATATATAAAAATATTGAATCACTATGGTGTACACATGAAACTAATATAATACTGTAAATCAACTATACTTAAAGAAAAAAAGAAAAAAAAGGCATAGTTACAGATGGAAAAATAAAAAAATAAAATAAATTTCAAATTCATGTTGGATGTTTTCCAAATAACTCACATTGTCCCATCACTATTTATTAAATTTATTATTCTCTCTACATTGATACTCAAAGCATATCTTATGTTATATTAAATCATCATTGATAGTAGAGCCTACAGCTGAGCTATTCTATTTACCAACTCAGTCATCTTTTTTTTAATTATTATATATTACTCCCAAATCAGATTATAATATCTTTGAGAAAAGGGACTGGGTTTTACTAATGCTTGTATTTTCCATAGGACCTATCACTTTACACATAGTAAACGTTCAATAAATATTGACATATCTATTAAATGAATGCTTAAATTGAATATCCTGTGCCTAATTTACAAAGAATTTCCTCACCATGTTAAAAGGTCACATTCTTCAAGGTGAAACATGAAGTAATTTTGAAATTGGAGAACAGGGCTGAGAATGGAAGCATTCCAAGTATAAAAATGCCATGTGAATTTGATTAGAATAATTTAAATTTTGTAGTGACTTCATTCTCCAGAGGCGATGTGATCATGAGAAAATACTGAGAGAATTTTAGTCGTGGGCTTACTCTGAATTACTGAAGTTCAGAAAGCCCTTTAGCTGTATAGTGATGTGCAAATCAGTCCACATACCACCATGGCTCAACAGATGAACTATGTCAATGGTGAAATGTTGTCTTTATAATGTCTGCTGATACCTTTATTTGGGAGAACCAGCTGTGGATCCTTAACATTGTTATACATTTAGAGTACTGAGCAATAAAGCAATGATATTTAAAACATATTACATATTCATTTCCCCTCCTAAGTATAAGCTTAAACATGCTAAATTTTAAATAAAAGGCAGTATTAAGTATGTTGTCCCTGTCATGTACAAATATGTGAAGCTTTCATATAGTTAGCTTTCTGTCAAACTACACAGGATGACTTCAGGCTGAAAAGATTGCGGAACAATCTTTTTGATTAAGGAGACATAAAACTAGGCTGTCATAAAGAATGCTAGGATTACAGGCTTCTATATAAAGACATGCTCACTACATCTATTAATGTGGGTAAAGAATTGTATAGTTACCAGAAAAGGAAAGTTATGTATTCAGCAAAACCAAAGATATTTGATGTTATTTTTATGACAATATGCAAGTCTTGAAATAAGTATTTATGCATTTTCAATGTTATTTACATTGTGAAATTAAAGTAACCTAAATTACCATCCCAAAAACCCTTGGGATAATGTATGGTGAATTCTAACATGTTTCATTCTCCTTTGATTCTCATAATAATCTTACTTAGTAGTGTGTGTGTGTGTGTGTGTGTGTGTTTGTGCGCACGCATTAATAGACTTTACTTTTTATAGTAGTTTTATGTTCCCAGTAAAATTGATGGAAAAGTACAGAGTTCCCTTTTGCTCCCTACCCTCCCATATTTTGCTTCCCCCACTATCAAAACCCCATACCACAGCAGTACGCTTAAAACAATGGATGAACCTACACTGACATACCATTATCACCCAAAGTCCATAGTTTACATTAGAGTTCACTCTGGATGTTGTACATTCTATGGGTTTAACAACTGTACAATGACATATATCCACCACTGCAGTATTATACAGAGTAGTTGCACTGCTCTAAAATTCTCCTGTGCTCCATCAATTTACCCTTCCCTCCCCTCTTAACCTGGCAACCATCTTTTTCCTGTCTCCATACTTTCGCCTTCTCTAGAATATCATATAGTTGGAATCATAGAGTATGTAGCCTTTTCACATTGCTTTCTTTTACTTAGCAACATACGTTTAAGGTTTCCCCATGTCTTTTCATGGCTTGATAGCTCAGTTCTTTTTAGTGCTGAATAATATTCCATTGTCTGGATGTACCCCCTTGTATTTATCCATTCACCTCCTGAAGGACATCCTGGTTGCTTCCAACTTTTAGCAATTATAAATAAAGCTGCCGTAAACGTCCCAAGTGCAGATTTTTGTGTGGAGATAAGTTTTCAACTCCTTTTGGTAAATACCAAAGAGTGCAAGTGATGGATCATATGGTAACAGTGTGTTTAGTTTTGTAAGAAATCACCAACCTCTTCTAAAATGGCTGCAACATTTTGCATTCCCCCCAATACTGAGTGAGGGTCCCTGTTACTCCACATCCTCACCAGCATTTGGTAGTGTCAGTGTTTGGGATTTTGGCCATTCTAATAGAAGTGTAGTAGTATCTTGTTTTAATTTGCAATTTTGGTAGCTATTTTATCACTGTATAAATGAATAAACTCATTCTCAGTGAAGTTAAATAACTTGCCCATGATTCTACACTACTAAGTAGCAGATTAAAAATTAGTTTGTACAGATTCCAAAGCCCTTGTGCTTTTTATTCTGCAGGTTGCCTTATAGCTAGACAAGAATAAAATTCAAATTCACACACAGAGAACACCATAGAGTAGTTTCCAGGCTCATTATTACTCGTTTTAGTTTAGGTTCCTCCAGAAGAGGACCCTGAGACAAGAAAGTATCAGGGAACAGTGGAGAAAGGAAGGAGAGAAAGGCAGTGAATGAAGGATGTTTGAATACAGTTATCCCTGTGGGCAACTGCAGCTTACTCCTACAGGGAACCTAGGGAAACAGTGCTCAGTATTACTCAAAATATAGTGTGTGACAGAACCAGTCCTTGAACTGTTTAAGACGCATCCAGGAAAAAGAATATATAAAAAGTAAAAGTAAGTACTTAGAAACTTCGATAACAACTTGACATTTTTGTAACTTCCATTTTTCTTTTTTTTCTTTTTAAAATTTATTTTATCATTCATTTTTGTCCACATTGGGTCTTTGTTGCTACGCGTGGGCTTTCTCTAGTTGCGGCGAGCGGGGGCTACTCTTCATTGTTGTGCACAGGCTTCTCATTGTGGTGGCTTCTCTTGTTGCAGAGCATGGGCTCTAGGCATGTGGGCTTCAGTAGTTGTGGGACACAAGCTCAGTAGTTGTGGCATGTGGGCTTAGTTGCTCCACAGCATGTGGGATCTTCCCGGACCACGGCTTGAACCCGTGTCCCCTGCATTGGCAGGCGGATTCTTAACCACTGTGCCACCAGGGAAGCCCCAACATCCATTTTTCTAATAATTCGTTTTATTTTTTTCCAATCCATGATGGATTGAAAATGAAAAACTGGTCCAAAAATAGTGTGAGAAGCACTAGTATGGAACACAAGGCCCAAAGTGATTCTTTTCAAGGAGCAAGGGAGCTGGGGTATTCATACCTCACTTCCCATCAGGTCAGTCCTTGCTTGAGACAGTGTCCAGAAGTGTTCATTTCCCCGCACTTCTGCCTGGGTGGAATGAAGTGGTATGCCCAGAGGGACACATGAATGTCAACAGTAGTGTCTACTACAAACTTTGTCAATGAAAAATTTCACTAAGCTAATTAATCTAAACATCATCACATCTCTATAATCATACTGATAATGAGTTAAAGGCTAAATAAGCATTAATTTGCTACGTGCTATATTTAGAAGGATAACAGAAAGCTAGAATTTGACTATGCACAGATAAAATGTTTCATTCAAAAGCACCCATGAAAATAACTAATACTGCCAACCAAAGCATTGGTTAGTGAGTAGGGTAGCTAAATTAAAGCTACATCATTACCTAAAATTCAACTGTAATGCAAAGCAGTAGTCCATGGAATTCAGGATATGTGAGTAATGAGCATCTGTCACTTTACAGGGCTTCCTTCATCAACCTAAGATAATTTTGTGTCATCTTGTTGGGAAATAGTATTTTATTTTCCACTAAGGAAGCCAAAGGCAAGAAGAGCTCCTCCTTCCTTCTCTCCACTCCCAGAAAGCCAGGGGACTGGCATGTGATGAAAGTTCTGAAAATTAGATATTCTCAACCAGGATTCTGAATCTTAAGCAAGTGGTCCAAAGATGAAAGGATGATTAGAGAGCATTCTTATTTTTTGGAGACTTACTGCTACTGCTTACGCCTTCCTTGGTTTCTGGCCTTATTTAATCCTGGTCTCTCAGCCTCCTGCTAATTCTGTGAGCTCCCAATTTCCTTCCAATAGTTTCCTTTTTTTACTTATGACAGTTACAGTCTGACTCTTACTTGAAACCAAAAGTCTTCACTGATATGAGGTGGTGGTGAAGAATCAGAGCTCTGATTCATGCTTGCTCAGTAATTCTCTTGAAGAAGTGAGGTCAGTCTCTTCATCAACCTGGTTTTTAGTTTCCACATTTCTACAGTAGTATTAGTTCAGCAGTGTGCTTTATGTAAAATTAGTCTGTGAGATGTTCTCTGAATAAAGGATTCTTCCTTTGGAGAATCCAGTTGCATGTTAGCCTTTTTAAGTTCCTAAAAAATTGTCCAGCAAAGGATTTAACTTAACTTTAACCCAGCATTTCCTAAATTTAATCATGGAAGTCTTATTTCTGAAAATATTAACATCTCACACAGTTATTCATCCATAGAATACCTTGGAAAGAGGCATTGGCTCCAGCAGTTCATTTTTCTTTGACTTTGCACCTGACACTGGAGTTTATCACTAAGCACACATGAGGCCTTTGAGGAGTCTCTGCATTAATCCATTATGGCAGGGGTTCTTAAACCACAGTAAATAAAGAAGTATTTGAGAAGTCTGTAATAATGCATATTGCTGGACATCACACCAAATCTACGAATTCAGAATCTCCTGGAATAGAGTAAGGAATCACTCTACAGGTGACTATGTTGTAGGCAGTCCTCAGTTCACAGTATGAGGAACACTACTTTCTGTAAAGTACCTCCTGAACCTCCTGATGACTTACATTCTTTATCATTGGAAGAATCTAGAAGTCATAGTCATAATACTATATCCCACTGGCTTGATCATTCAGATCATTCATCTCCTAAAAGCTGTAGATGAAGCAAGTTCGTAGACAACTTGTGAACATCAGCTTAAAACCTCTGTATAAAACTTTGAAAATCTCTGATCCAACTTCAGAAAGATACAATATTAAAATGTGAATATGGTTTTAGCTGTAACTATGGGGTCAATAATTTGGACAAAATCTACTTAAAGGTTGAACACACACTAAAAGGAGCAGTCATTCTCTCAGATGTCTCTCTCACTCCTGTTAACTCTCTATAGCTTATTCATTTCTCACCATAAACTATTAGTGAGAAATCAAGGTTAAAGGAGTAGTAGGTCAGAAACTTAATTCATCCAATTTTATGACTTATTAGCAACTAAAAGATTCTGATGATAGGAAGCCTGAAATGAATAGCTAAAATGTTATTTTTAGACTATCTGTGAATTTCACTTGCTCTCATTAACACAAATGATGAAAAATCACCTGTCAGAAATTTCAAAGCAAGACAGCAGAACACGAAAGAAACAAAAATTACTCAAGTCACCATCTTCTGGAACATTTTTTCTCTGTTAGAATTCTTCAGGTAATATATGAAGAGAATAATACTACATTTCTTCCCAATATCCTGTACATTTTCTTACAGGAAAAAGGACGAGTTGTGGTGACATTTTTTTTGTTGTTGTTGGAAACAAGCAAACTTTTTGCTCCTGGGCCACTAGTTATATTTACTGTAAGAAACCCTTACAGATGATTTGGAAGATTCAGGAGAATTCCCTTTTGTCTTTGCAATACAGCCCCAAATGTGTAAATAATTTGCAATCATAGTCTCACAGCTGCAATATTCTCTTATTTTATTTTGATAATCAGAATTATAACCTCTTTGCAACTGGGGAGTGACAATATATGGAGGTGTGCTTATTCTTCAACATCTCCATAAAACTGGTATACTGACATATATTTGCATGGGCTTCATATAACACAACACAGAATTCTTTCTTTCCAAAGGGCTTCAAAATTTACAAGCTTACCGATTTACAAGCTTTGCTTTATTCCTCTTGCTACACAGTTGTTTTGGCTTAGTATATAGAATATATCAACATCTAACAATATAGAGTTTAAGAAATTTGTACATACCTTACCATATTTCACAAAGTTACTTTCATTATTATTTGCATAAATTTATTTTATTTAATATTGTAACTTCCATTTACATTTCCAACACTAAGAATTAGAATTAAAAATGTCATGAAACTCTGATGTGATAGTCACTCAACAATGCAGAGTGTACTTACATATACATCCTTATAGGGATTATGGATTGACCTTTTTTCTTTATTGTAGCACTGCACTGTCTCAAGGGTGGCTGCATTCCTTAGGGTTGTGAACTAATCTCTGGAGAATACACATGCTGCCTCACTGAAGAGTCACTAATCAAAGCCTGAATGTGTTCCTTTTGTGTTCAAATTTCAAATCCTCATCCCCACTCCAGCCATTTTTCAGGATCCTTCCTTTAAGGCCACCGAAAGCAAAACTATAGCTGTTCAAACTTGGAACTAAGGAAAGAAAATAAAAAATGAAGCTGGGCTGGATTTAATTCTATGTAGAGTACATTGCCAAGAGTGGAATTATGTTTACAAGCATCAGTTTTTTCAGGTTTGGGTCATTCATTTGGTCTCTCAAAAGGACCTGCTTTGTAGATCCAGGGCACTTGTAATTTTCCACCTGCGTTCCTGGTTTGCTTAGCTAATCCTGTGGGCCCCAACGTGCAGTCCACACCTGAAAAGGGGGAGTTTTTAATGTCGTGGTTTATTAACCAGGTACTTTCCATTCACTCAGTTAACAATTAGAAAACAGAAAGAAAGAAAAAAAAAGAGCGAGAAAGCCTCCTACTTGTTTTTTTACTCCAAATATGGAGATGGAAACTATTAAACAAATAAGAAGGAGGGAAACTCCCGCATATTTCACCTTGACCTGGCTGGAATGCTCTGATGCCTGTAAGAGGCGGTGCTCTATGAAAGAGATCGGGCAGGCTGCTAGTGGAAAAATGAGAGGTCAGACTTTACCACGGGGAACCTCTCCTGCCCCTAGAGGAAAAAGAGAACCATCAGCCTGTGTCTCAGATTGGAAACAGCGCCTTGTTTTCAATCCGGGGGATTGGGTTCCCTCCCTCGACGTAACGTCGTAGGAATGGGACCCAAGAAGGCGCGCGGCTTCCCCGACAGTTGCCGGGCTTAACACCCGCTCCAGGCTTAAACCGATATTTCTGAGCTGCCAACAGGCAGAACGGCCCTCCCACCTCCTCTCTTTAGTCTCACTCTTCTGCTCCGCCGCCCTTTGTAACTGCTTTGTTCCGTTTATTTGGAAGGTGACGCTTAAGGTCAAAAGATCCACCGTGACTGGCAAAAGCCCAGAGCCACCACCAGACCCTGGGAAGAGCAGGGCTGTCCACCTCAGGGCTGAGGCTCGGAGTGGAGAAGGAGCCGTGAGAAATTTCAGCTGCAACTCCGGGTACAGCCCCTGCGGACCGGCCCAACTCTCCAAGGGTTGGGGATACGACGAACGGTCTCGGGGTGGGGCAAAGGGTGAGCTCCGAACTCTGCCAGCAAAGTGGGCAGTGCTCACCAGCGAAACAGAGGGTGTTGGGGGGCGGGGAAAGGTGCCTGGACTCCACGTAGTCTGTGGCAGCTGCCGAGCAGTGAGTATCTCCCAACAAAGGAACGCGCAGCTTCGGGGTCAGAGGCTGGGGTTTGCGCACAGCTGCCAGTCTTGCTGAGCTAGTCTCCGCGCCACCTAGGCGAGCGTTGGGATGTAGGGATTCGGAGAGGAGGGGGAAAGAGAACACGGTGTGAGATTCCTGCTGCGCGGCTACGCATCAGGAGTTCTTGTGAACGATGGGAATGGCAACTCTCAGAGCCAAGGGGAGGAAAAAGAGCTGGAGTGAGCAAAACAAAGAGCGAGTGTGGGCCGCGGTGACTTCATGCCTCACCAATGTCCCGCCCACGCTGCTCCGAGCTGTTGCTGCAGCCCGAGCCTCCGCGGCAAGGAACTCTGTAGCGTGGGGCGGTTTCCTAGCAACTCGCAGCCCGAACGCGCCTAGCTAGCCGCACTTTGGGAGCCCCAACCCTCCCTCCCCACCCCAGCGGGGCTGGGGCAGGACCATTCCTCCCCCGCCCCTCGCCAGCCTCGCCTCCTTCTCATCCTCTCCGGGGTGCATCCCAGAGCGCGACAGCTGTCCCGGCTCTGGACGGCGGGACGCCTGAGCAGCACACTGGAGCCAAAAGGACGAGGGCACGAAGCACTCGCCCCCGTGAAGCCAGGCTCCTGCACCCCTGGGGGACCTCTCCTTCTGCGCTCGCGGCCGTGCGCTCCACTCCTGGTCAAGCAGGGAGCTGCGATGCCTCACTCGGTGTCCGCGGGCGCCGGCGGGGGCTTCTAGGGCGCTCCGGGGCCGCCTCCCCCTGCTGCTGGCACATCAAGCTTCCTCCCTCGCCAACCAGGACGCTGCCTCTTCGACTTTGCTCGCTGCTCAGCTGACGAGGCTGCAAAGTTGCAATTAAGTGAAGTTGGCTTCCCTGCCCACCTGTGGAAGAAGCTCGACCTCATTGATGCGCCATCGACTTTTTCCCCTTCGGCCTCGCCAGCGTCCCCTCCCACAGAGGCAGCATCACCCACTGAATGTACATTAGGCTGGTTTTTCCCCCCAGCTTCGGGCTTTGTTTGGGTTTGATTGTGTTTGGCTCTTCGCTAAGCTGATTTATGCAGCAGAAGCCCCATCGGCTGGAGAGAGACAAAAGCTCTTTTCTTTGTCCCAGAGCAGGCTGCGGAGCCTTTGCTCGCGTCGCCGCCCCGGGCCTTTGCCCGTCAGAGGAGGCGCTTCTCGCGGAGATCGCGGGACCGGCCGTGCGGAGCTGGGAGGGCCGCGGGGGCCCTGAAATGCCGAGCTGTGCCCAGGCCGCCGTACCTGCATCGTTTGCTCCGAGCCGCGGGGTCCGCCTGCCGGGCCTGCTGGAAACATCCTAGCAACACTTGGCACTTCGCGCCCGGGAGCGCGAGCGCGCATCCGGTTAGCAGCCAGGCGGCGGGCGCGGTGCAGTGCGGGCTGCTTTGCATTATGTGCCGCTCGGCCCTGGCTTTTTTTACTGCCACATTAGTCTGCCTGCAAAACTGCAGGCCAGGTCCTGCCCCATTCCTCCGGGCGGCCTGGGTGTTTTCAGTTGTTCTTGGACTGGGCCAAAGTGGTAAGTTGTTTTGTTTTCTTTTGTTTTCTTCCCTTCCTCAAAGGTCTTGGGCTGTCACGAAGAGCATCCCGGCCAGGTAAGCGGCCCGGTGACAGCCTCCATCTGCAGAAAACTTCAGAAGGGTGGGTGTGTGGCGCCGTTCTCCATTGCAGGTGGCCCGAGGGAGGCCAGGTGTCAAGCGTTTCCTCCCTAGAGGGACAGCAATAACTGATTACCTGAGGAGACCCTGTGTGTTGCTGAGGGAGGCAGTAATAGCATGGAAGTTTGGGAGGGTGGTGGGCCGTATTTACAGAAGCCCGTTTAGGGGTTCTGCCCCGTCCTTGAAGGCATCCTCCTTGAAGGCATCCTCCTTGAAGGCATCCTTGAAGATGCTCCCCATCTTTCTAGTATGTGGGTCCACTAACCCCTAGCTTGCATTTGATTCAAGCCTGAGGACAAATTGGTATAATGAGAGTGAGCGTTCTGTTTTTGAGTCCATGAAAGAAAAGGATAGCTGCTCACAAGTTTCCTCTACCATAGTGCTCAGCTTGAATGACTTAAACATATATGAAGAATATTCTTGCTTTAAGTCACTGTTTTTTCAGCTCAAGAAACAATTCCTAGCTAACTGATCCCTCAGTGAGATCAATCCTTGAGACCGAGACCCTGAGACAGAACCCGAGAGCAGGATTGACAACTTTCAGTCCAGGCAAGCCACTTTTGTCAGAACTACCTGATTTGGAGAGGATACTTCTTTATATAGGATATTGTCCCCTCATTTTACAAATCACAAAGAGAAGCTCAAGTCAAATAGTGTATGAAAAGGTGCTTTGGCACTTGTGAATTAGATGCAAATTTAAGGTGGCAGTACTGGATTGTTAGCAAACAGTAAGACATAAAGTAAGTGATAATAATAATCATGAATTTAGGATGAGTTCTTATTGGTATTAAATGTAGGCCAAATATTTATTTTTGCCAATGCAATGATTATTGCCATACTTTTTGGAACATGTTTACTTTATCTGTGTTTGGTCATTGAGACTTAAATTCTACTAGAGCCTTTCTCTGGCCTCTCCTGTTGAAGGAGAGTTGTAATTGTTCTGTATACTAAAATGTTCTCCTATGCTTTGAATTGATGAGCCAAATTTCTGCCTGAACCTAATTAAAACCATCAAGTCATAACCTTAAAATAAGGGTTTATAATGGAAACATGCTAGCTTCACTTATTGGTTGCATACACAGCTGTCTAATATTTGTTTCCAAAGAAGATTTATCCAACTGTGTGAAATGAGAGCAGTTAGAGTTAATTTTTATCTTGTGGCTCTTTTTTGGCTTATAAGTTGATTTCAAAATAAGTGAAACTTAAGGCAAAGGAAAAAGTAACATTATCAATTATCGGTTAAGTGACACCACTGAGCATAACTCCATCCTGTGTCAATAAGTGACAAAGTATTTTTCTGGATTTAGTAAATACATACATACGCATATACACTAGTAAGATGACCAAAACTCGTGTCAACAGAGTATATTTTGTTCCCAATACTTAGGCAAAAGAAAAAGTGCTACTTGCCCCCAGATTTTGCTCGTAATTGTGAATTTTTAAAACATATTCATTGTGTTTGTAAAGATTAGTCAAGTTCTCGTGTAATAGCATTGTATTTCCATCCAGTGACTGTAGCTGATTTGAAGCAAATATTATGAATGAGCTCTCTTGCACCTGCAGTTGTGAAAAGGGAATGCTTATCTGAAATCAGAACAAGGCATCCTTTTCCTAGTCTCTGTCAATATACAAAGATTTCTGATGTATACTGGTTTGCACTGCAGTTAAAAACATGCAAAAAATTTAAATTATAGCCAGTACAACTCAGAAAATTAGAGATCAGCGTAAACTGTTGTACTTTTGTGATATAGCTACAAGTCTCAAATTATATGTCTTCACAGTACAAATTAGATGCTTAAAGCAGAATACGAATTTAGGTATCACTTACAAAGGAAATCTTGTTCCCTTGCTCAGTAGTTTACACCAAGGAAATGTTGAGGGCAATAAAGCCATACAAAAGAAACCATAAACGGCACAACTTTGGGTTTAATTTTTGAAGTAGAATTTACAGGTCCCAAATACATAGTGGACTTTTAATAATGAATATATAGTGAGAAAGGGGGATGTTATTAATAAAATCTGAACATTATTCTGATCTAGAAAAAAAATTATTGGAGTTTGTTTTTCAACTTTCCTTGGTGGAAATTACCGACAATCAGAGAAACAATAACACTATAAAATGGTTAATGAGTAACTGGAAAACACTAGAGAATACCTTATGGTTAATATTTGAAGAGCTAATGTATTAACACTGCTGTTTCTACATTTGCTAGTTTTGAAAGGCTAAACATCTTTTTAACCTAAATTTTTACATAGCAATATAAGAGTGACAAATTTCAGAAACTACTATTTCTTTTTGGAAAGTGGTAACTATTGCGCTGAAATTTCACCTTCTGTGCATAATCAACTATTTATTCTTTTACATAACAATCAACTGGATTAGCATTGTTTTATAAGTGTAGTATATTACCTCAGAACATGTTTTATAGAATAAGTTTCAGAATTCTTTATGCTTACCTAAAGTGAGAGGATATTTAAGAGAACCAACACTTCATTTTTAAAAATCCAGTTTTCCAAATTATTTGCACAATAAGCATCCAAATTAATTCTATCTTAAAGCAACTGAGATACTTTCCAATAAAAAAGCTTGTACTGTATATGAAAAGGCTATGTTTGTGCTGTATATTTTCAAATCATACCAGCAAAGTAGGTGATATGATTTGAAAAATGACATAAAAATTCCTGTGCCCCTGAACAGTTCTTTCACCTGTTACCAAATTATCAAAAATTTCACCATTTAATGGATTTCTTTGGATTAAGCATGGTATTGACACTATGTTTCTTCTAATTTTTAACTTTATATTACGGACATTTTCAAACACACAGAGAAGAAGAAAGAATGGTGTAAGGAATCACCACAGACCCATCACCCAGCTTCATCAACTATCAACTGAAGCCCAACTTCTTTCATGTCTTCCCCCACGCATTTCATTTCCTTCCCCCAACAAGACTATTTTGAAGCAAATGTCTCATATCATTTTGTCCTAAAATATATCAGTAAATCAAAATACTACTGGAGGAGAAGCACGCTTCATCAATTCCCATAACACGAATTTTTTTAGCTAAAATTTAGGGCCACAAGAACGTCCACTATCTTTAAAGGGAGGAATGCGGAAGTGAGGGAGGCAAGCAAAGGCAAAGACAGTTTCAAGTATTTGCTTCTCAGTGGTTCTATTATATAGCTCCATTAAAAATATTCTTTAAAAAGTATGCATGCATATGAAAAAGAAAAAATACAGACAAATGTAATTACTTTATTCCAGTGGAATCACAGCAAGTATACCTTGTTTGAGTTTCAGTTTTAAGGAATGTTCCCCCTGTCTCTTGCATCATCAGTTTTCTCCTCTCTACTAGATCATTTACAGCATATGCATATTCATACATGCTGTAATAGCTCTCATCTTCTTTTTCTGTCTCCTTTGTAGCAAAAATTCTTGAAAGAGTTGTCCATACTTGCTGTCTCCAATTCTCCTCACCTTCTCTTTTAATCCATTGCTCAGGATTTCTTTACCATCCCTGAAGTTACACCACTCTGTTAAGATCAGTGACCTTCCTATTGTCAATCCGATGGTCAGTTCATAGTCTTCATCCTTCTTGACCTACCATCTGTCGGCGAGTTGACACTGTTGATCACTCCCACCTTTGAAACACTTCTTTCCTTGGCTTCCTGGACCCACATTCTCTTGGTTTAAGCTCCTTCTCCATCCCTGATGTTGGTTCTTTCTCATGTCCCAACCTCCAAATATAGGAGTGGCCCAGGATTCAGCCCTCAGATGTTCTCTTCTAGATATATACTGGGTCTCAGGTGGACTGATCAGGTCTTGGGTATTAAATACCATTTCTATGCTGACAGCTCCAGTCCTGCCCTCTCATCTCATCTCCAGAGGGTCTAGCAAACTGCCTATTCAACATCTCCACTGTATGTCTAAAGGCAAAGTTAACCCTAACATAGTCAAAACCAAACTTCCAATTTTCTCCCTCAGGTTTGCTCCTTTCACACACTTATTCATCTCAGTAAGCGATGTCAGTCTTCCAGTAGTTTGGGATAACACTTTGGCAGCACCCTTGATTTCTCTGTTTCTCCCACATTCCATGGTCAGTTCACCACCTCAATTGCCTAAAAAGCTGATTTTGCTGTGATTTTCTTTCGTCCACTCAGAGTTGATAAAAGTTGAATTAATACCATAACTTTTTTTTTTTAAGTATAGGATATCTTCAAGTGGTAGAGCCATATATAGCACTCTGAAGAATAAGAGGACTGACCAGGTAGAAAAAGATCTTAGAATAATATTAACCAGCTGATATTTTTTTAAATGTATGTTTAAGTCTTAAAGATATATTATTTATTCATGAATATATATATACCTAGTAAGCTAATTAAGCCTTGATTGGACTGAAAACAAAATTAGTTAGTAACTTTAATAAAACAAGGGAAGTCAGAGGATATAGTTTAGAAGAGAAAGGGACACTACTGAATAGGATTTAATGTAGACAGTTAACAAGATAATTAGTTTTCAGTCCAATTTGATATTTTTATGAGACATAAGAAATAACATGATATAGCAACAATATATTGCCTTTTCAATTTTCCTGTACTCCATTTTGAATGAACCTTCCTTGAAGCAAATAAAGTATTTGAGATAATCTGGCCTGTGTTGTTTAACAGCCTTTTCTGCCCCACCTGCTAAATTAGATTTATCCAGGTATAGTTTATGTTAAATTTTCACTTTGTTCACCACTCCTCTCCCCCAGGGCCATTCTATTGATCACTAGATGGATCTCAGAGGGTACAGTTTTTATCTAAAGTTCTTTAAACTTTAATAAATGGGGCCTGATATGCAGAGACCATCCAGTTTTCTTAAAAAGTAATAAACTGTTTGCCTTGTGATATAGTCTTTCTCTTGTTTGTACTTATTAAGCAAAGATGCTCAAAGCATCCTCTTTGAAAGTGCCTGTTGTATAGCATTCTCAGTCATTTAAATGATGTCTTTTCACTGGTTTGATAGGTCTCAGTGATAGGTCTCAATGAGTAACTTATATAAAAATTATGTTATTTTTGATATTATTGAATCTTACCTTAACAAAGTGACATAAGGAAATAGTCTTTTTATATGTTCATTGAATGACCTGACAACATTCATAACCAATCCTGTATTGTTTATGCTCAGTCCTTCTTGGTCCTCAGAACTCTAGTCCCTGTTGCAGCCCAAGTCTACACATTTAGAGCAGTTTTGCCAGCATGAGGACTGTGAGGCCCTATGTATCTTCTCCAGTTATATGTGAAATGTATTCTGTAAGCTATTTATTGATTATAAAGGAAGCCATAGAAAAAATATTTTATGCTTATGCATATTGCATTTTATTAAATTGAACAATTAAATACTGAGCTTCTTAAGTAGGTGACCTAACTGCTAATCTCTAAAAATGTAACTTTTCCAGTTGTATCCTAAAGATGTCATATAAGTATGGCTTCTATATGTAGTGGAAAGAAAGTGCAATGCTCATGTAATTTCACAAACAACTGGGTAGCTCTCTCTCTGTGCCATGCACTGATATAGATGATTTACCACATTAATTTAACCTTCATACTAACACTATGAGAGAGGTAGAATTGTTATTCCTGTTATAGAAATGAGGAAACTGAAGCACAGAGAAGATAAGTAACTCACTGAAAATCACCTAGCTAGTAAGTAGAAAAGATGGGATTTGAACTCGGTTATGCTGCCTCATACTTGATTTAAAAAGTTTCTAGATGTTGAAGTTATACATTCAGTGTGACTGTCAGATAGAGGACCTTCATGAGGAGGCCCATGGCATATTTGGAAAAAGGCCTTTCATTCATCCCCTTTCTTAATTGTTGGTGTGCCAAGGTGAATTGTGGTGGAAATCTGGGTGTTTCAGGGTTGTCCAGGAGGCAAGGAAACAATGGCCATAGGTAACATGCATGTGAGAGCACGGAAGCCTAGGAACAGAGTTTGGACCTCCTTCCCTGGAGATTGCTGGGCTATGCCATGTAATGCTGTTACCCACACGGAGTAACTGCAGCGAGGAGGATAAAGATTTGTGAATCAGGGCATGGTGAAAACATACCTCCTGTGGAGGCAAATACTCTCAACCTCATATACACCTCACTGTGGTTGCTTTCATATGGGAGTAAGAAAGGGCGAGAAGACACGTGGCCTTACGGGCGTAAACTGGAGCGAAACTCTGCCTCCCACAGGATTTCCGATGTGTTACAGATGTGTTTGACTTGTGGTTATGAGAAAGAAAGGAAAAGAGAAAGACATTGAGCTACTAAGTAGCTGGTAACCAGTTCAGTCAGAGTGTTCAAAGGGACAAAATCATGGTACAAGGCATCACACCATTGATCAACATAGGGCTCAAAGCATTCCTAGCCATTTGGAGCCACTCTATTATATAGCTTGATACTCTATGTTGTTTAATATATTCATATTATTTTTTCTCCATGCATTTTTACAAAGTAAGTGTTTTTTCGGCTGTTAAATATTTACAGTGATTAGCCATAGCCAGTAGTCTACCAATATTGGTCATTTAGAGCATGGCATTTCCAGTATATGCCAGGCTCAAGGCGTCTACTGCTGTACTTTCTTCAGGCAGAAGTTTTTGCTCTGTGTGTGTGTGTGTGTGTGAATGATTTCAGTTTTATAACTATTTGACAGCAGCGGTTAGTTCACATCTATATGGACTGTCTATAGATTTCTGAAAGTGGTGACAGATTTATAGGTTATCAACATATAGAGCTTGTTTAGTGAATCTTCACCCTTGTTTCCCACATATGGATACGGTATAGGACATTCCTTATTCCTTTGGCTCAGACAGCTTTGTTAAACTTCGTGTCAATGTACACATCTGGAGTTCCCACCTCCTTCATGGCAAACTTCCAGATCTCTTTGAGTGTCCAAGGGCCATGCTTCTTTTAAAGCCTACTCCATATATGCACAGGTAAATGCTGATGGTTTATTCTCTGGTCATCACCTCATTGATGAAAGAATGGCCCTTTCTTCTCACCCCTCTTTTCCGTGGGAGCCATCCAAAGAGTGCAAGAGATTGTGACTCTTCAGGAAAGCGTTTAATGCTGAGACATCAAAGGCTCTATCTAAGCACTAAGAATACAGCAGAGAGCAAAACAAAGTCCCTGCTCTCATGATGCTTACATTCTAACTGAAGAAGACAAATACATGTATATACATGTGTATATATGCATGATATATATGATATACAATTTATCACATGTGACATATATCATACATACACATGTGTATATATGTGTGTGTGTGTGTGAATATATATGGTAAAAAGAAGAAAAAATAAAGCAGAGTGAGGGAACTGACCTGAGAGGGACTGGACAGTCTACTATTATATACAGGATAATCAGAGTAGGTCATTCTAGTAAGATAACATTAAATTTCTTAAATTTTTTTCTTTCTGTGGTACACGTCAGCCATTTCACAATCTTTCCTATAGTTTAGTTCCTTCCTGAAAATGGGAGGCAAAAAGATACACTAGGATTTCTAAGCTGTTAGTAATAGGAGTTTTTTTCCCCTTTGCTATTAAATTAAAGGTCATCAAATTATCACTTATGGCTAGGAAGAAACGAGTTGAAAGGTAGTGAAGGGGTGACAAGATGATAAATAAGTGGGTGATTCTAGGTAAGATGACTAAAGGAAAATGGAGATTTTTGTTTTTTAGCATCAACTCTGTCCATAATGGTTTCTCGAATCTATCTGCTCCTTTTAATACAATGCCACTAGAGTAGAGAAAGCCTGAAATAGTCTTCATTCCATGAGGCAAATCTTTTGGCAAAATCTATGAGTGTCCTAACCAGTCTCCATTATTTCAAACCTTTGTCCACACTTTACCTCCCTACTCAGAATCTTCATGGCTTCCATCGTCTTCAGGCTCCTCTGCATGGTATGCAAAGCCCTTCCAGAACATCCCATGCCTAACATTCTGGCTCCTCGTTCAAGTCCTGTCTCCACATCAACCTGTGACCACCTTGAGAGGAGAAACTGTGCCTGTTGATTCTGCATTTTCAGTGCCTGGCATGCAATAGGCCCTAATAAATTATTTGAAGTAAATGACTCAGTGAATGAGGTGAGGATAACAGTGATCAGTTTTGAATTGGGCAGCTAAGCAAATAAGCCCTATTCAGCTCTAATCCTCACTAGAATTTGAACTTTAAGAAATACAGTTTTCTTTTGAATGTGAGTTCTACTATAAAAGGTTTAACACCATGAAAGGACGTTTGTTTCTGCATTCCCAGTCCACTCCAAAAAGCAGTCTCTTGACTTGATAGGCAAATCTTTAGCAAAGATCACAATAGAGACTTAGTTTTTTAATCTACTTTTTACAAATCTGTTTTGCTTTCCAATTTCTGTGGTAATTATTTCCATTGTTTTTAATTAATATGAAAAGTAATCCTGATCCTTTACCCTCAGTGTGTATTTTAAAATTGATTTCTACTTAGATTATACAAACTGCAATTTGTAGTCATTTTAACCAAATACTAGAAAAAGTAATGAAAAAACAAGATATTCTAATCAATTTAGTCATTATACACTCAGATTTTCTTAAAGCATCTATAGCTTTGTGTCAGACACTGTTCTGGAGTCAAAAGAATAACAATAGTTAACATTTGTAAGGTATTTTCTCTATGCCAGACACACTCCTGTATATATGATAGGAAAATATGTCCTTTAATGCCCACAACCCTCTGAGGTATGTACTCTGATAATTCACATTTTATAGGTAATCAAACTAGTTAAAGAGTCATTGAATAACTTCTTCAAGATCTCTTAGCTAATAAGTAATAGAACCAGAATTCAGACCTGTGTGGGTTTGACTCTGTATGCTCAACCTCATAACAGACTATCTTCCAGGGGTATCTTCCAGAGTCTCTATCCCGGGCCTTGGAGGGCCTTGCTCTGGCCCTCTCCACAGGCAAGGAATCCATGGGGCATGCCTGCCCAGAGTCTTCAATTCCCTTCTAGATCATCTTTAGAATTCTCTGCCCAAGCAGCCCCAACCTACTTTCTTTAGGCTGTGCCACCCATATGCCAAGCCCGAGGAGAGGGGAAATAAATAGAGCTTGGGCATACAGGCTGGAGTATCCATGCAGGTAAGTGATAGGCTATTTGCTTTGCAGAATAAACCTAGAAGTGAGAGAGAAGAGGGGCAGCTTGAGGGCTGGAGGAACAACATACACTGCAAAGTTCCCAACCAGAAATCTTAAGAATCTGAAATTCTAAATTCACACCTAGCCTTCTAGGGCACTATCAATGCGTGTTTATCAATGTAGGAAAACAGAACTTATTTCACGTAATAGTTTCTTAGCCTGGGTTTTAACTGTTAAATATTTAATCCTGTTATGCCTGCAACGATTTGTATTCTTGCTCCCGCCCTAAAAAAAGTTAGGGACAGATTTGTCTAGTACATTAAATATTACGGGGGGGAGGGTGACAGACAATGAATGCACCATAGATCACTGAATAAAGAGAACTACTTTATGTCGAGGTGCTTTTTGGTAAAGCTCTGAGATGTATACAGATTACACTAAATTCTATTTTCCTGAAAAACAGTGTCATAGAGAGAGTCTACTGTATACATTTTTAAATTTAATTTTACTTTTTATTTCCCCTTATTGGTTTAAAACATGTCACAGAAAAGAACATTTTACTGACATGAATTAGCCAAATTCGGTTGAATTATTCAGCTGGCATATATTTAATATCTGTAAGTAAATGAATGTGTGGAAAAAATACTGCCAAACTGCCTTTATGGACTAAAAGGACTAGTTTCCAATTTAAATATCAGTCTTTTTTTTTTTTTCTTTTCCTACAATTCTTTTTTTTTAACATCTTTATTGGAGTATAATAAATATCAGTCTTAATGTGACCTCCTTTCTGTTTTTACATCAAGTAAATCACTCTAATTTACATATGAAAGAAAAATGTAATAAAAGTCAAAATGATTTCCATTGGGATTTTATAATTTAATTAAAACAGTCCTACCTTTCAACAAAAGTACTAGGATCGATTCTTGCTAGGAAACTACTAATATTAAATAGATACATTAAAATTATCTTCTCTAACTTTAGGAAATTAGGAAATAAGAATAAGATCATTAAATTAAAATTGCAGTGTTAAATTATAGTGGTCTTATTGGATATATACTCTTAAGATGATTCTAGAAGACGCTTTTATTTTGAATGCTGTTATTCAAAGTACTAGAGGTTCATATTTTAAAAAAGCATATAAAGTCTTAAAAAGTGATCTTTCATGCTGACCTTATCAATGAGCCAAACTATCATTACTATAGTTATTTTGAAGAGAGTTGTTACACTCTTTCCCAGGTGTTTTTGTTGTTTTAATCCACTGTTAACATTTGTCAAAGATAGAGTCTGTTGCCGTTCTAGATCAGTACTGGTACAGTTTGATTACTCTGGAGAATTGCCCCAAAAAATCACAGCACCCAGGTAGTACAGAGTGAGGAACGAGAGTAGCAACCAAAGGCTAATTCAAGCTGAAGTCCATGAGAGAGACTGAGTATGGAAAGACTGGAAATGGGAAAGGCTGGTAATGAAGACAGGAGAATAGCAGACTAGAAATATGTCGGCTCTGAAGAAACGTGCCAAATATTTCTCATTACGTATGTGAGGTGTGCAGTAGCTTTTGGTCAGGGATGTTTTGATATTTTGGACCCAGCCTCCTTCTAGGATTGAAAGAGTTGATATGCCGATGGTAAAATACAGCCACAGTCAAGGTATTGTTGTTCCAAATATACATATGGTAACAGGGTCCTATCCTTGGAATTGAACCACAAACATTTTCCAAGGTACAAGCATGTTTCCTGATTTCAGTGGGGGCCATATATTCAGTATAATTCCCTAGTAACTGTTGCAGGTACTAGGTAGGGAAAAGATCTTCAATCTTATAGAATGAGGGATGACTACTATGCTCTGAAGGAGCTTTAGAATATTATGAGTTCGAACAAAGAAAATAATTAAAAGAAAAATTCAAAATTCTACAGGACCTTAAGGAAGTACCTTACGGACTGCCAGACTAGGCATTGTCTTTTTTAATTGCCTACTCAAGTCAGGCTTGGAGGTCAGGCTGTCTACGCCTAATGGTGTAAGGTATTCATTGATTGCAATAAAACAAAGAATGCAGGAAAGTTTTGGGGTGTGCAGAAATTGCTGTAGAACTCGCTGTTCTAGTTGGAAACAAAGAACTCCTTGTAGCAGAACTGAATTATTGGCTGAAAAATGACCTACCTGGTCTCTTTCTTAGTACAAGGCATACCTCCCAAGGTATCACTCTATTGTCTTTTGTGCATTTGGTTTAGATTTATATGGTGAATTGAAGACAAGTGAACCATAATTTGCAAAAGAAAACCCTCGAGAAATGATACAAGAGGCTCAAGTTCCAAGAAAATTTATCTGGAAGATGATAACACTGAAAAACACACTCAAGAAGGGAGTCAGTTTCAGGCATCCTGAATTTTGGTTTAAAATGTCCCTTTTGATGAGTGTTTCAACCACAACTGTCTAGAAACAGAGCCCTAAGGTGAAGGACAATGTATATAATCACAGGGCCCAACCCCTGAGGTTGGTAATGGAAACACAAAGATTAAATGTTATTAGTACCAGTCTTTAGTTCAGAGGATATAACTTGTTTGATGCCTCTTGAAGACTTCACGGCCACACGATGCTTGGTGACATCTGATGGGACTAAGACGGAGTGTTAGAAGGGGTGAGGTGTCCTGAATAGGTACCTGTGCCCCAATGAAGACAGCATGACACAGCTGGAGAATAAAGCCCAGCACCCACTGTTAGGGAGCACATGTGTGTTAATATATATGTCCAGGGCCGACCCTTGGCTACTTGCAGGTCAGCATAGCATTGATGCCAGAAATCATTACTCTCTGAGAATAAGACTGCAGGCTGGATCATCTGGTGGTAGACTTACTGGGGTAGAAATCAACTTATGGGCATTATCAAAAGTCAGATATCAGGGCTTTTTGGACAAATCCTGCCTCTCAGAGATGTGTTTGATTTTGAAGTTAAAAAAAGACAAGTGCTGCTTCTGACTGAATTACTTGGCAGTGCAGAAATGTTTGGTCGGTTAGACCTATAACTGGATGTTACACCCCGCTTCCCCACAGGATAGACTTCTCAAATACTGCCCAGATGACATGGGTTTTTTCTCCTACACTGGGCACCTATCAATTCCTTTGGGTTTAATTTTTTTAAAACAGAAAAGCCCATGTACAGAACTTGGGTTTTCTTGGCCCTTTTACTAAATTACATACAGGCATACCTTGGAGATATTTTGGGTTTGATTCCAGAGCACTGCAATAAAGCAAATACTGCAAAAGCAAGTCACATGAAATTTTTCGTTTCCCAGTACATATAGAAGTTATGCTTACACTATACTGTAGACCATTAAGTATGCAAAAGCATTATATCTAAAAAAAATAATGTACATACATTAATTAAAAATATTTTATTGCTGAAAAATGCTGTCATCTGAGCCTTCAGTGAGTCATTATCTTTCTGCTTGTGGAGGGTCTTGCCTGGATATTGATGGCTGCTGACTGATCAAGATGGTGGTTGCTGAAGGTTGGGGTGGTTTTGGCAATTTCTTAAAATAAAACAACAATGAAGTTTGCTGCATCGATGGACTCTTCCTTTCACAAAGGATTTCTCTGTAGCATGCAATGCTGTTTGATCACATCTACCCACAGCAGAACTTCTTTCAAAACTGGAGTCAATCCTCTCAAACCCTGCTGCTGCTTTATCAGCTAAGTTTATGTAATATTCTAAGTCCTTTGTCATCATTTCAACAATCTTCACAGCATCTTCACCAGGAGTAGATTCCATCTCAAGAAACCACTTTCTTTGCTCATCTATGAGAAGCAACTCTTCATCTGTTAAAGTTTTATCATGAGACTATAGCAATTCACTCACATCTTCAGGCTCCACTTCTAATTTTCTTGTTATTCCCACCACATCTGCAGTTATTCCTCCACTGAAGTCTTGAATCTCTCGAAGTGATTCATGAGGGTTGGAATTAACTTCTTCCACACTTCTGTTAATATTGATATTTTGACCTCTTCCCATGAATCACAACTGTTCTCAATGGCATCTAGAATGGTTAATACTTTCCAGAAGGTTTTCAATTGACTTTGCCCAGATCTTTCAGAGGAATCACTGTCTATGGCAGCAACAGCCTTATGAAATGTACTTCTTAAATAAAACTCAAAAGTCAAACTTACTCCTTTATCCAGGGGCTGCAGAATGATCTTTTGTTAGCAGGCGTGAAAACAAATTAATCTTGTCCATCTCCATCAAAGCCCTTAGGTGATGAGGTGCATTGTCAATGAGCAGTAATATTTTGAAGAGAATCTTTTTTTCTGAGTAGCTGGTCTCAAAAGTGGGCTTAAAATATTCGGTAAACCATGTCATAAACGGATATGCTCTCATCCAGGCTTTGTTGTTCCATTTATAGAGCACAAACAGAGTAGATTTAGCATAATTCTTAAGGGCCCTAGGATTTTCCGAATGGTAAATGAACACTGGCTTCAAGTTAAAGTTACCAGCTGCATTAGCCCCTAACAAGAGAGTCGGCCTGCCCTCTGAAGCTTTGGAGCCAGGCATTGATTCTTCCTCTCTAGCTATGAAAGTCCTAGATGACATCTTCTTTCAATATAAGGCTATTTTGTCTACACTGAAAATGTGTTGTTTGGTGCAATCACCTTTATTTTAATTATCTTAGCTAGATCTTCTGGATAATTATCTGCAGCTTCTACATGAGCTCTTGCTGCTTCACCTTGTACTTTTATTTTATGGAGACTGTGTCTTCCCTTAAACCTCATGAACCAACCTCCGCTAGCTTCAAACTTTTCTTCTGCAGCCTCCTCACTTCTCTCAACCTTCACAGAACTGAAGAGAATTAGGGCCTTGCTCTGGATTGGGTTTAGGCTTAAGGGAATATTGTGGCTGGTTTAATCTTCTATCCAGACCACTAAAACTTTCTTCATATCAGCAGTAAGGCTGTTTTGCTTTCCTATCATTTGTGTGTTCACTGGAGCAGCACATTTGATTTCCTTCAAGAACTTTTCCTTTCCATTCACAACTTGGCTAACTGTTTGGCTCACGAGGCCTAGCTTTCGGCCTGTCTCAGCTTTCAACCTGCCTTTCTCACTAAGCTTAATCATTTTTAGCTTTTGATTTAAAGTGAGAGACATAGGACTCTTCCTTCACTTGGCTGCTTAGAGGCCACCACGTGGTTATTAACTGGCCTAATTTCAGTACTGTTGTGTCTCAAGGAATAGGGAGGCCCGAGGAGAGGGAGAGAGATGGAGGAACAGCATGTCAGTGGAGGAGTCAGAACACACTTAATATTTATTGTTTGTTGTCTTATATGGGCATGGTTCGTGGTGCCCAAAAACAATTACAATAATAACATCAAAGATCACTGATCACAGATCATAACAAATATAATAATAATGAAAAAGTTTGAAATATTGTAAGAATTACCAAAATGCTGCACAGAGACATGAAGTGAACAAATGCACTTGATGCAGGGTTATCACAAACGTGCAGTTTGCAAAAACACAATAACTACAGAGCGCAATAAGATGAAGCACAATAAAATGAGGTAAGCCTGTAGATGCTTCCAGCTCTATGTTAAAGAATTCAAGCTCCAGAGTACTCCGGAATTGGGCCTTCGAGTTCTGTGGAGCTGCCATAGTGGCAGATGACCTACTAACTGGCCAATCCACTTTAGGATATTTCCTAGGGGTCTTTATTGACAAGCAGAGAACTAAAACACCCAGAAAAATCCCAAGAAATATGGAATTACCTAAAATTTGGAAGCCTACCTCTACAGCACAGTGGCACTCCTATATATGACTTACCTATGAGGAATTTGGGTTCCCAAGAACTTTACCCTTAATAGCACAAACTCACCTTTCCAAAGCTTTGAGGATGCTATACAGTAAGTGGCCTAGGATAGTCTGAATTAGTTGGTTATACAAAGAAGGCTGTTGGATATTGCCCAGATATACAGTGGCCCCCTCCATCCAAAAGATCACAGGAGATACCACATGAACACTGGGAGACTGGCAGGGAATTCTAGGATCTGAGAAGACATTATCAATAATGTATATAACTTAATTTATATGTTAAAAATATATTTTGAAAAAGACCTTTCATTCATCTCCTTTTTCAACTGTTGGTGTGCAAAGGTGAAGTGTGGTGGGAATCTGGGTGTCTCAGGGTTGTTCAGGAGGCAAGTAATCAATGGCCACAGGTGCACATGCATGTGAGAGCACAGAAGCCTAGGAACAGAGTTTGGAGTCAGGTTGTCATTTGTTTGGGAATAGAATAGAATCTTCCAGGGAAGAAGGGGTAGATAAACTGACCTATCTCTGCACACTCAGTGGATCTGCAAAATGGGTCTGACAGGATAGAGAGGCACTCAAGAGCCTCAGTCATGGTGAGGAAACAGCTCCTATTTACCATTCAAAAATAATCATACTTGATTATATATTTTAAAAGGCAGCTTGGGAGTCTTTAGCAGAAGCATAGAGGTTGAACTTAAAAGGGGTGGCTAAGTATCAGAAGACAAAAGGGATATAAGGGCCAAGGGGAAGCTGAGTAGAAAACAGAAGGGTTCAGAGATTAGACCTGGGGTGTTGTATGTTGGGGAATGATTTCATTTTTCTGAACGGGTTGCTGCTGTTTTGCCAACTTTAACTGATCCAGCTGAATGGGCTGACCCCCTGTAGCAACTTAACAATACTGTGTGATTTCTAACAGACAGTATATATTTGGGAACAAGACAGAATAGAGATGCAATTATGTAATAAAAGGATCTGGCAAATTCCTCAAGGAAGTTTTTACTGACCCTCCCATCTGCCTTTTAGGTGACACCCTCCTATGGTTTGCTGGCATAGCACCTAGCCTGTTCTTTTCACAGCACACTTATTAAGGTTCTGTCATATGTTAGTTTTTGCTATAACTCTATAAGCTTCACAAGGTAGGTAACCTATTCTTAAGACCCTTCACAATGCCATGATTATAGCAGGTATTAAACAATTACCAAATAATTCATGAATGGACGAAGGCCATCCAAATCATTATAATTTCAAATTCCTTAAGAAGTGGAATTTTCTGCTGTGTTCCCAGATGATAATCTTTTCCTCTTTTGACCAAATCTCTGTCCATTCTCTTCCTTCTACTCAAGAAATCTTTTTTTTTTTTTTTTTTTTTTTTTTTGCTGTACGCGGGCTTCTCACTCTTGTGGCCTCTCCCGTTGCGGAGCACAGGCTCCGGAAGCGCAGGCCCAGCAGCCATGGCTCACGGGCCCAGCTGCTCCGTGGCATGTGGGATCTTCCCAGACCGGGGCACGAACCCGCGTCCCCTGCATTGGCAGGCGGACTCTCAACCACAGCGCCACCAGGGAAGCCCAAGAAATCTTTTAATAATACTAACAGTGCTGCCCATGAGTAGGTGAGAAACAGTTATAGTAAAACCCTGGTTACCTACAGTGTATGTGAAATCCATGGTCATTCATAGTTTGATGCTTTCTTCCGAAAACCCTTTAAAGATGTATTTGTAAACTTTCCTATCTTAGTAAGTACATCATTCAGACTTTGAGATTTGAGAAAAGCCTCACAGTTATCATTCAATCAATAAATCAGAAGGTATTGTTTGAACACCTACTCAGTACATTTGGCATTGTACTAGTTGCCATGGGGACAGAGGAGATATAAGATATCATGCAGGTGGGATAGCTGAGCTTGGGAACTGTGTGAGTATGTAAAACAAGATAGTGATGTGGGACCGAGATGGGTGGTCTGGGTCATTAGTGTTGCAGGGCTTTTGACTTCTCCGGAATTAGACAGGATATAGGTCAAGTGTGTCCTGATGCCGAGACAGAACCTCAAAGTCCCTTCTAAATATTAATACTTAATTTTAAATTTTCCTATGCTTCAGCAGAGAATTAAAGTGCAGAGCCTTGATTAACTGAAGGTTTCAACTACTTAGGTTTTACTATACATATGGTTCACCTTTTTAGGTACAATATATTCCTAGAAACCATCATAAAATGCATCAACATAAAGCAAATCCAGGTTGTGTATCCCTTACCCTAAAGGTATATATGATTACTTGCATTGTCTTTAGCTATTAGCAGAAAACTGTTAAATGAGTGTATAAAAACAGGAAGAACAGAAATATAAGGATTAATTTATCGAATGAGTAGACTAGGGATATCAAAGTGGCAAAATTCAGAGACAACGTGTCAAAAAAATAAAGTGTTATGAGTGCTGGGGAGCAGTGCAGAATGGCCAGAGAGAATAAGTGCAGTAACAGGACAAAGCTTCCCCAAGGGGAGGCCTCCTGAGCTGAGTTCCAGAGTTGACTGAGAGAAGGGGACACAATTGGGAGAAAGTTAACTGAACGATGCAGAAGTAAACACATCAACTCAGAGAGAGAAAGGGTTGGGGGAGAGGGCACACACGGGACATTTTGGTCAATGCAGAGGAGACATGCATTCATCTTCTCTTTAAACAAATATGTAGTGAGTCTCTATAATGTGCCAGATATTGCTCTAAGCCCTGAAAATAGAGCAGTGGACAAAATAGACAGAAATATCTGCCCACATGTAGTTTATATCCTAATGGGAGGAGCCAGACCCTTGACAAAATAAATAGAATGTCCAGCGTGCTAGAAGGTGCTATTTGTCTAGCACCTTCTGTAGTGAAAACAAACGCAGCTGGGGAATAAGCAGCAGTGCTCACACCTTCCTCTCTAGCACTCCTCACTCCCCATCTGAGTCTGTTTTTCTCTACAGAAAGTGCTAGACATATAGCACCTTCTAGAATGCTAGACCTTCTATTTATTTTTTCTATGGTCTGCCTCCTCCCATCAGAATGTGATATCTGAGCCAAGTCCTGGAGGGAAATATGAAAGGATAGCATCTGCCTCAGTGATATGTCACTTGAAAGGAAGAGACTGGCACTTAAACGTGAATTATAATCTAATAGGTTCTATAATTTAAACTAAAATCTAATAAGTGCTAATCATTTAACAAATAATTTTTCAACAATGACTGTGTGGAAAGCATCGTTCAAGATGTATAAGAAACATTAGGAAACAAAAGGACAAAAATCCTTGTCCTCATGAGTCTTATATTTTGGGGGAAGAGGAAACAAAATAAAAAGTAAACATGGTTATAGGCAATTACATAGTATGTTAGAAAGTGCTAAGTGCTATGGGAAACAGTAGACCAGGATTAGGGGGATAGGTGGGAGTTGCCATTTTAAATGGATTAGACAGGCTAGACATCACTAAGAAAGGGGATGTCTGAGCAAAGTCTTAAGGGCAGTGAGAGTTAGCCTGGTGGATAATTGGTGGAGGGGATCAGATAAAAAAGAGAGGCTATCAAGGGATGTAAGAGATGTGACATAGATGGGAAGATGGAAGGAGTGGAGGTGGCAGATTGTCGGTGTCAGGATCCTGGAAGTGAGTGAGATTGAAAGACAGGAGGTAGTGGTCAGAGAGGGTAATATGGGAAATATTGGGATTGTAGAGGGGTTGCAATTACTGGTAATTACAAGGTCTAAAGCTATGACCGTGGCTTAAGCAAGTAGCTAAATCAGAGTGGAGGACAAAATAACTGGAGAAAAGAATGAGGAAGTGGGGCATCTAGGTACTACAAAGATGTTCTGCATATATACTGAAATTGCCATGAACTGAAATAGTAGTAGTATTGGAGAGTGTGATAAGCAACGAATCAAAATTCTCTAGAAATGAGAAGGCATCACCCTGGCGTCAGTAAATGCCCGTAGTAATTCAGGGTTCTGAGTGATGTAATCTGAGTTAAGAGTGTCAAAACTGGGAGGAGTGAGAGTGCCCTGGAAGTGGCAATAAGAACTAAGGAGGGCAGCTATCTGCCTCTAGGCCCAGTGTCATGAGGGTCATGGGAGAAACAGCCATTACTCATGAGGTCAGCAAAGGAAGCGAACCTCAGGGGTGATTCAGTTTTCATTAGAGCAAGGAGTGGGAAAATTCATAGAAGAGACCGATATACAGGGAATTCTTCTGGAAATGGGCTAACAATTTTGGAGAGCACAAGAAGAGGGTTTCTGGAGTTGTAAAAGAGCGCAGATGAGGGGAGAAGAGAGATTGTGTACAGCCTAATAGGGATTAGAGGGGCATTTGCAAGTCTTAGACTCCTTGAAGCGACTGACATGAACACGGATAAGTCAGATTAGTCTTTGTGAACTCAAGGTAGATAGTGGTGATAAAGCTGTGAGTGGCAAGAGGAATGTGGAAGCTCTGGGGCTTGTTCTTGATTCTATGGAAGGAAGAGAAACGGTCTGAGGAAGCCTGACTTTGTTCTGGTGTGAGGATGCTCACTCTACTCAATCTCCTACGGAGCAGGAGATGGACATTTTTTTTGAATGCCTTGGGCTACCTCCTCAGACAATGAGCTGGAGCTGATTATCCGAGACAAGGCTTTGGAAGTGAAAGGGTTTACTGAAGACTTTCCAAACTATCTAACATCATCTCCTCCCTGGGGGAATTTGCTTCTTGCTAAGTATATTTACAAACGTAATATGTAAATTATACCCACACTTGCATAATCTGCAACTAACTGAATAAACAAATAAAACACAAATAACTAAATAAAATGCTTACAAATAACTATAATTTAATGAAGAATGTAAGAATCACAATGCAAATTCTGTAAGGACTCAAAAGTAGCGAGATAAGCCACACCTGAAAGGAACAGGAAGGAACTGATGGCAGAGATGTAAAAGTAAGATAAGTGTCTTAATTGGATGCTGAAGAACTGGAAGGACTGTAATAGAGGGAAATGCCCAGGATGACTCTTCAGGCAGAGAGAGGAGGCATACATACTGGCCATGACTAGGGCATCAGGGGAGAAGTGAAAGAGAGAGCCATTGAGTTAGATGTAGGTGAATTTGTTTGAACTTGACTACTCAGGTGGTGGGAAATCATTGAAGGCTTTTTATCTGATTGTTTAGTAGGGTAGGCAATAATGTATACAGTCAATCCTCCATATCCAGGGGTATCACATCCCTGGATTCAACCAACCACAGATTGAAAACATTCAGAAAAAAAATTCCAGAAAGTTCCAAAAACAAAACTTGAATTTGCCACATGCTGGCAACTATTTCCATAATATTTACACTGTATTTACAGATATTTACATAGCATTAACATGAAGATTTAAAGTATATGAGAGGATGCGCACAGCTTATATGCAAATACTATGCCATTTTATATTACATAAGGGACTTGAGCATCCTTGGATTTTGGTATGGGGTGGAAGGTCCTGGAACCAACCCCCTGGAGAAACTGAGGAACATCTGTATAAAGTATTTCAGTGGTAGATGCCCAAGGTAAAAGACTGAGAAAATTGTTAACAGTAAAGCAAATGATAAATGAGAGTCTAAACTAGGTTGAAGTCCAATAAGGGAAAGATGGATGCTAAAGATACTGAGGTAAAAGCAAGAAGTATTGGTGACTAACACGTTGCTGGGATTATGGCAGAGGGAGGAGTCAATGTTGACCATAAAGATTTAAAGCAGAATAACTAGGAAAATATTGTAATTAACAGAAATAGGTCAGTCAAGTCAGGAAGAGCTACTGATAGATGGGAAGATGATTTTTATTTGAGACTTGCAGTTTTTGAAGTTCCAGTAGGAACCTACGTGGAATGTCCAGAAGACTGTTGAAAATTCAAGACAGAAACTTGAGTGAGAATTTGGAACTGCAGATACTAAGTTGATGGTCATGTGCAAGCAGATGAGACTTAAAGTCATGTTAGTTCATGAAGCCATCAAGGTATAGAGTTTAGAGAGATGTAAAAATAGCCAGACATAAAAAGAGAATTAGTTGTGGGAATGGGAGAAGTGATAGTGTCCACTCACTGTTAAAAGGTAGAGTACATTTAAACATTACTAAATACTAGCTGCTAGATATAATTAGGAAATTATCATTTGCCTTTGAGTGAGCAATTCACTAGACAGATAGAGGAAATGATCTTGGCAAGTACGAAACTCTTCTTCCTCTGAAAAGAGAACAAAGACAAATTTGACTTAAAAAAAAAGTAATTTAGATATTCTAGGCAATATAAAGGTAAGGTTGTGTCATATCTTAAGTATGAGGACTTGGCAGAAGCGTTTGGGGATTTGAAGAGAAAGAATTAGAATAGTGAATGTGAGAAACTATGATGGAAAGTCAACAAGAGATGAATCAACAAGGCCTAGGGGTTAGGTGAAATGAGAAAGAAATTTGGAAGAAACAGTGCCCCACAAAGGCAGCTTCAGATGCTAAGGTATAAGCTGTTGCTTGGGATGCGTAAACACTACTTCTGTTTATTTTCAACTTCATGTTTAGAATTCTTGGCTCAGGAGCCTGCCTTCTGTCCCATCCTCTGGCTCCTCCTGAATTTGACCTTTATCCTACTTTTGGTCTTTGGGTCTAATAACTCTCTCATGGTTGCATGATCCATTGGCCCCAATAGCTCATGAGAATTCCCTGCTGCAGGCCCCAGGGATTCCCAACAACTCTGTCTAAGGTGGAGGTAGTGAGATGTGGGGTGATTTGGGTGATTTTATGGAATTGGGTAAGCTGAAAATCATGAGCAAGATAATACTTTGTAAAATTTAGAAAAATGTCTGGTGATGATAACAAAGATTGGGAGGAGCATATTAAATAAGAGCTGTGAACTTTGAAAGAATAGAAGTTGATACGTTTTGGGAGGCAGGGACTGGGGGAATGGGGGGAGAAGCCTACAAACAGCTAGTGAGAGCAAGAAAATTAAAGCATTGGTCGAAGATTTACCCAAAGAATGATAAACTCTAATAAAGCTGAGTTTTGATGAAGTGGAAGCAACAGCTGGACCATTTGGGGAAATATGGAGACTATGGAACAAGAATTTCATAGGACAATATGGACTATAGATTAGTTTGTGTTATAGTATCAATATAAAATGTCCTAAATTCACCAACTCTTGGTGGTTTTATAAGAGAATATCCTTGTCCTTGGAAAGTACACCCTGAAGATTATGAGGTAAAGTACTGATCATTGATATATGTATGTAGCAAGAAGTACCTAGTCAAATTCCAGCCAATGGAAGTAAACTGGGCAATTAGTTGAAATAGTTTAGGTAATTTAAATGTTATAGAATATTAAATTTCATTCCTATAAGGTAGAGTAAGGTGAAAATTTTTAAATTATAATTCAGAATTTCCTTTTCCTGAGTCCAAAAGTAAAATGAATTTTATAAGAGACACTGAAGTATTTAGAATCATCTTTGGCTTGAAGATTGAAGTGATTTTATTATAGAGAATGGACTATAAAATATATTATTAATGTGTACTTCAAACTATATTAGTATTAGTGCTAATATTAATACTAATTACTAAGATACTTAATCTTACACTTGGTATTAGTACACACTCCTTTCAATTTTTCATGCTGCTGAAGCCTTGCAAGGAATTCCAAGTAGAATATAAAAAATAATTTTTTAACCTGAAAAAAATTTTTATCATCTCACAGCTGAGCTCAATCTGTTTGAAGGAGCATTACAATAATTTACCCCTCGATCTGAATAGGTTATGTAAACCAGGTAAATATAGTATAGGGATAAATGACTTTAGTTAACCACAAATTGATCTGTAAGTCAAAAGATTTATATAATGTGTCATTGGCATACTTTTTAAAAACCACATAAAGTAATTTAATATTTTTATATATATTCTCAAGAAAGGAATATATTTCCCCACTGTGCTCTGATTGTCCTTTATCTAACAAATAATATTCTATCAAAGTTAATTTACAATGCTAATCTTAAATAAACTTTATTGATAAATATTACATCAATAAATCAACCTTACTGATAAAAGTTACATCATTTAAAGTGTCAAATGAACAGTTTTTGACAGATGTATAGACCTGTGAAACTAACACTACAAACAACATACAGAACACTTTCATCCCAGCAAAAGTTTGTTTGTACTTCTTTGCTGACAAGGTTAAAACATAAAACAATGAATGATTCCGCATTACAGACAACTGATGAGTAACTGATATATATAACATATAGGGTTGTGGATGACCTTTCAAAACACACCTTTCATATTATAAATTATATCTTAAAATGTCCGCATAAACTAACAGGACTGTACATGCTATAAAGCAAAAGTTTTCCACCAATCGTCATTTTAACTCATACTCTACTTTTTAAAGTGTTTTCACAACACAGTAGATGAATACAGCATATAAAGAGCAGGAGCATTTTCCCTACCTCATCAGCAAGGAAGCAAAACCTCAGCAAAGTTAAATTATGAAGCCAAGGTCTGAGAATAGGCAGTTAGGACAAGAACAAGTTGCTTGCTTCCCTGTTCCAGATTTGGCTTCCAGGGCAGAACTGGAAATTCACAAATGGAAACTGCAACTGCAAACACCATTTCAAGTGCTTCTGCCTAATTAGCATGCAGCCCAGAACTGTCCCCTGGCAAGATATTGGGGAAACACAGTAGTAAAAGGAGAAGCTCTCTCCCTTGCTGAAAAAGTGCCAACCAATCTGATTCAGGCACTTGGTAAGACATTCAAGCTGGGGCTTTGGTGTTAAAACTCAAAGTTTCCTTGTGCTTAGAAATTAAGTGAATTTTGAAAAGGGCACTGAAGTACTTAGGGAAGTCTTTGGCACTGAGGACAGAAAATAATCCTACTGGGGAGAATCTAACATCCTCATCTCTAGAGTGGGACTGATGATAGGAAAAGTAATGACATACTACTAGTATGAAAGAATTGTCTTCAGCTACATGGAAATTATTATTGAGTCATCACTTAAGAATTAATAATAGTACTAATTAACAAGGGTTTTAGGTTTTAAATCATACTTCGGTATAATTGTCTTTCTTTATGTTTTTCTCTATTCTATACAGGACAATGTTTAAGAGAAGAGGCTTTGTAGTCAGAATTGGGTTCACACTTGGTCTCTGTGCTTACTAGCTCTCTGACTTTGAGATGAGACTTTGCCTGAGTTTTAGTTAGTTCCTCATCTTTAAAATGGGCTTAGTAGTGCTTTCCTCATAGGACTTTTATAAATTTTCAGTGAGGTAATACATATAAAGTGCTTGGGACAGGGCCCAAATGAGAGTAATCACTTAATAAATATTTGGGTTTTTTTCCCTAATTTTATCCTATCATATATATAGGTTTGATTTTCAAGTGGCAGAGTCAACTATAGATACCTTTTTGGTCTTTGAAGTGTAATTACAGGAAAACCAAATGCTGAATTAACTAAAATTCACTTTGAGTTTTAATTTATTTTTTTACTTAGAATAAAATTCTTTACAATATAGGGTGTTTCCCTGCTGCTCTAATCAAGTGCACACCTGCAACGTGACTTCAAGGTTAAAAGATATAATGAAAAAAATGTATTCCTACTATCCTGGGGCATTTGGGTTTTGACATGAATAGCACTATGATTTTTTTTTTTAGGTGGGAGAAAGGAAATTCATACATGCCAAGAGTTGGAGAGGAAAATAGGAAGAGCCCCTAGAACTCTAGTGTGTTAGATTAAAAAACATTATTTAGAGGAACAGAGTGGGAAACCGGTGAATATTTTGGCTTTTATAAAAAGGGAGTGTGCCTCATAAACAGGACAGTTGGAATGTATGGAAAAGTTCCAGTTAAAACAAGACACAAAGCACATGACTAATATTGCTTTTCCAAGTTAGACAAATGCAGCTTTAACCAGAATTTGCCTCAGAGGGGCCTCTGGAGCCCTCCTTGAATCTTGAGATTTTGATCCTTTTTCAAGTTCCAAGTCTGAAGTAGGAAAGCAATATTGAGAGATGCTGTGTTTTTGCCCCTCACCTTTCTTCCTGAGTTTCCCTCGCTTTGTCACAAATTCCCACCAGGTGAGTGAATGTCAGAAGACAAACTGACATGCACAGGCAAAGGAGTAAATGCAAAACTTGATTTGAGCCTCTTCTTGTTGAACTATCTTGTTGAATACCCGCTTGGCCCACCAAAAGAAAATTCACTGTTAGGAAATAATATGAACTGCAAAGTCATTTTCAAATGCAAATGACAAGTACTCTTTATACTCTTTTGTCTCCTTCCCATTTCAAAGAAGATATAATCTAAAAAACAATCAAACAAATTTCAGCCAGATTTCTGCATTTTACCTATCTTTCAAACCTGACGGTTTGTCCTTAATGTGAAGAGATTCCCTCATCAATAATAACTCATGGGGGCTTCCCTGGTGGCGCAGTTGTTAAGAATCCACCTGCTAATGCAAGGGACACAGGTTCAAGCCCTGGTCTGGGAAGATCCCACATGCCGCGGAGCAACTAAGCGCGTGCGCCACAACTACTGAGCCTGCGCTCTAGAGCCCAGGAGCCACAACTACTGAGCCCGAGTGCCACAACTACTGAAGTCTGAGCGCCTAGAGCCCCTTCTCTGCAACAAGAGAAGCCACCGCAGTGAGAAGCCTGTGAGCCACAAGGAAGAGTAGCCCCCACTCGCCACAACTGGAGAGAGCCTGCGTGCAGTAAAGAAGACCCAATGCAGCCAAAAATAAATAAAATAAATTTTTTTTAAAAAGAAATGATAGCTGAGAACTTCTCAATCTGAAGAGAGAACTGGATATGCAAATACATGAAGCTTATAGATCACACTATAAAAAATAATAATAACTCATGGTATTTTATTTCTCCTTGTACATTTTCTATCACCTGAGCACGGATTGCCTTGTGTATTGTTTTTATTTCTTGTTCTACACACCAAACTACTGTGCATTTAGGGTAACCTGAGGCCTCAGCTTGCCTGAGGAGTTTCAGTTTACACCTGTTTCACCAGTGTAATTAATAGTTCCCCCTTTCAAGTTAAAATTGTTCTGGTATAGAGCATAAATTACACAATCACCGAAGATGGCCTGCAATCAGAACTTTTTCAAAGCAAAGTTGGTTAAAATGTGTTTAAATGAGTCACAATAAAAGTTTCTGATATGACCCCTCCAGACTAGCCTTCTTGATGTGGCCCATTTCAACACAAATGAGTGTCATCAGTGGCTTCACAGTGGTTCTTCTTGTAAATTCCATCATGAACTAGAGTTTTGATTTATGCCATCCCAGCGTACTTTAAATACTGACTCATGTTGGGATTGCCCCAAACAGGGCAGGGCAGACTAATGGAATGTGAAGCATTGCCCTAACATTTCTTAACCTGCCCAGTGTTGAAAGTGGCTTTATTTTCCCCGTTTGTGCTCCAAAAATCTTTATGCTAGCATAAAACCCTATTGTACTCACATGATTTTCTGCTATATAACAAGGGAGGTTGAAATCTGTCCCTGAAACGAGGATTACATGTAATAAAAGTCTAATAAACCTGGTTAATAAGAAGAAAAGATACTAATACTATTTCCTAACATTGGCATTATAAGGAAGTTCTTCTCAGTAAGAAGGTACTCCACCTCATAGGGGCATAAAACATTTGCTGAAATGGAATCTGATTTAGATCTGAACAATAAGAAAAAAACCCCGAATTTAGTAGTTTTGCATCTGATAAATATAAAATGAAATAGCATTCAAAAGTGCTATTTCAATTCAGTACCATTCCATCACATATTCAGAGTTCTTCAGAAAGAAACTAGCCTTGCTTTAAAATAAATCAGCAGAACTGTACAATATCAGAAGACCAAATGTAAGGAAAAGAAATTTGTCACTAGAGAGTGGTGTGGACATATATACACTACCAAACGTAAAATAGATAGCTAGTGGGAAGCAGCCGCATAGCACAGGGAGATCAGCTCGGTGCTTTGTGACCACCTAGAGGGGTGGGATAGGGAGGGTGGGAGGGAGGGAGACGCAAGAGGGAAGAGATATGGGAACATATGTATATGTATAACTGATTCATTTTGTTATAAAGCAGAAACTAACACACCATTGTAAAGCGATTATACTCCAATAAAGATGTTAAAAAAAAAAGAAATTTGTCACTATAGGTATATTTGTTTTTTTTCACATTTGGAAACATCAAGATGAGGTCATCCAGATGTGAAACATTAAGTAAACATAGTTATATTGCCTTCTGCAATAAATAGGTTTCGGAAAGAAAGATTATTTTAAAGTGCATATTCAGGAGCTAGAAAGACCTGAGAAATTAAATTGACAAATCAAACTCAACTTAGAATATCAATTATTCATCCCACATTAATTGAGTGTGTACCAGGTGCTAGGCTCAGACACTGAGGAAAGAAGGAAAATATATGTAAGCACTTGTTTTCTAGGAACTGACAGTCTAGTAGTCTTACTTTTCCAACGAATAGCAAAACATGAAAAAACACAGTCTCTTTAGGGTGGATGATCTGTTTCATATAAAGTAATGTTATGCTTAACATTTCTAAAAAAGCAGTTATATTAATTCTGCTCGTCTTTCTCTTAATTTTTTTTCATTTTTTCATTGAGATATAGTTGACATACAATATTGTAAGTTACTGGTGTACAACAGAGTGATTTACAATTTTTAAAGGTTATATTCCTTTTATAGTTATTGTAAAATACTGGTATATTCCCTGTGTTGTACAATATATCTTTCTAGCTTTTTTTTTTAATACATAATAGTTTGTAACTCTTAATCCTCTACCTATATCTTGCCCCTCCCCCCTTCTCTCTCCCCACTGGTAACTAATAGTTTGTTCTCTATATCTCTGAGTCTGTTTCCTTTCTGTTATATTCACTAGTTTGTTTTATTTTATATATTCCACATATAAGTGACATCATACAGTATTTGTCTTTCTCTGACTTATTTCACTTAGTATAATACGCTCCAAGTCCATCCATGTTGTTGCAAATGGCAAAATTTCATTCTTTTTCATGGATGAGTAATATTCCATTGTGTGTGTGTGTGTGTGTATACCGCACCTTCTATATCCATTCATCTATTGACGGACACTTATGTTCCTTCCATATCTTGGCAACTGTAAATGCTGCTATGAACATCTCATTAATTTATCTTTTGAATCTCAGATGAAAAACTGTCTGAGGCACTGTGTTCATCTGCTAATAAGAGGGCCTTTAAAAATAGTGGCTTAAGTAAGATTGGGGTGAATTTTCCTCTTAATGTCAGAAACAGTTCTGAGAGACAACCCAGAAAGGAGGCAGCAACCCCACAGTGATGAGCGGCCTGGGCTTCTTTACTTTTGCCATCTTTACTATTGGCTTCTATGAAAAAGGTTACCTCAAGTATGAAGATTGCTGCTGCTGTTTGAGACATCACATCCATGTTCCAGGCAGGAAGAAGCAGGACAAGCATAAGACAAAAGGGGCCTTCCAGCTGAATCAGCCCTCTTTTTGAAGAACTCTGACAGAAGCCCCATTCAGCAATTTCTGCCTCCTCATCCTAGTCATCACAACTAGTCATATGACCATGTAAGTGAGGCTGGAAAGTGTGATGTTCCAGTTCTTCTCAATGCCATCTTCAGCAAAACTAAGATACGCTTAGTAAAGAACAGGCAGGCAAATAGCAATCTCTGCCTGCTACTCTAATTATTTATCACTCTCTGGGGTACATCATTTTAGTAGATGTTGCTGGCACCCCATCTGGAATCCTTTTATAGGTTGGCACACCATCCCCAGCTACTGTGAATTGTGGCTGTTAATGGCTCACAAATGCCACCTTCTCAGAATTGGCTTCCACCAAAGCAAACTACATGGCTCAAAGATATCTGGGACTTTAACCTACCCTGACCCCACCCTATGCCCTCCAGGCTGCCTGCAGCCAATGACTGACTGGTATGAGGGTATAAATGTTAGACCACCCTTGCCTCAAGGTGGGACAACTCCATGGTGTCAATTGGGTATGACTTCTGGGTTGGATCAGGCTGAGATCAGACTTGGACTGCACCAACATCTTTGCTGAGCACCTTATCCTGACCTTCTCATCTCACTTCCCTTCTCAAAAATCACTTGCCAAGAATCTCTCTCAGGTTCTTCCTCTGAGGATCTAAGACAATTATTTTTTCTTAGAATCCCCTCACCCTTTTTCCTGAGCCACTATATAAGAATTGAACATTATCATACCACCACCTTTTCTCCAAATACATCTTTAGACTATCAAACCTAATCACTGGAAATACTAACAGGGAGACAAGAAAGAAAGCAAGCCAAGGTGTTTTTCACTAAACATAAATGTAGGTGTATGTTTCTTCAAGTGCAAGTAGAGGCAAAATTATTTAGACAAAATGGTTTTCCCCATAAAGGTACTCATTTTCATTTATATGGGCTGAATGCTTATTTGCTACAAGTTCAAAAGAAATTAAGCAGTATGTTAGAGGTAGAGGAGAAAAATTTGCCAATCTAAGCTGGATGCCGCTGCTGGAGAATAGCATTTTCTGAATTATAGTTTAGTAACAAACTACAGATATTAAAGTGAATTTTTTCAACTAATTCTATATGAGCACACTTGAAATATGCATTTGTTGCATAAAAATTATTTTAGTAGTTGAAGTTTTGCCACATATTATAATTATTTTAATTATATCTGCTTCTTTGTCTATTTCAAAAGTAAAATTATGTTTCATGTATTCTGAATACTAATTAAAAGAGGAAATGAAGAACACATAAATGAACAATTCAATTTTGTATTATTTATGTGAACTCCAAGGAAAAAACTAGAAGAAAAAAGAGAAATACCAATAGTTGTGTTATTTTTTGCTCTCCCTGTTTTGAGATACTGCCTCAGGCACTAACTTCCTTGTAATACATTTCTTTTTTTTTTTTTTTATAATATTAGTTACTATTATTAGTTCTTGTTACCTAGATAAAATTTTTTTAAACATTTCTATTGGAGTATAATTGCTTTACAATGGTGTGTTAGTTTCTGCTCTATAACAAAGTGAATCAGTTATACATATACATATGTTCCCATATCTCTTCCCTCTTGCATCTCCCTCCCTCTCACTCTCCCTATCCCACCCCTCTAGGTGGTCACAAAGCATGGAGTTGATCTCCCTGTGCTATGCGGCTGCTTCCCACTAGCTATCTATTTTACATTTGGTAGTGTATATATGTCCATGCCACTCTCTCACTTTGTCACAGCTTACCCTTCCCTCTCCCCATATCCTCAAGTCCATTCTCTAGTAGGTCTATGTCTTTATTCCCGTCTTACCCCTAGGTTCTTCATGACCTTTTTTTTTTTTCTTAGATTCCATATATATGTGTTAGCATACGGTATTTGTTTTTCTCTTTCTCACTTCACTCTGTATGACAGACTCTAGGTCCATCCACCTCACTACAAATATCTCAATTTCGTTTCTTTTTATGGCTGAGTAATATTCCATTGTATATATGTGCCACATCTTCTTTATCCATTCATCTGATGATGGACACTTAGGTTGCTTCCATGTCCTGGCTATTGTAAATAGAGCAGCAATGAACATTTTGGTGCATAACTCTTTTTGAATTATGGTTTTCTCAGGGTATATGCCCATTAGTGGAATTGCTGGGTCATATGGTAGTTCTATTTTTAGTTTTTTAAGGAACCTCCATACTGTTCTCCATAGTGGCTGTATCAATTCACATTCCCACCAACAGTGCAAGAGGGTTCCCTTTTCTCCACACCCTCTTCAGCATTTATTGTTTCTAGATTTTTTGATGATGGCCATTCTGACCGGTGTGAGATGATATCGCATTGTAGTTTTGATTTGCATTTCTCTAATGATTAATGATGTTGAGCATTCTTTCATGTGTTTGTTGGCAGTCTGTATATCTTCTTTGGAGAAATGTCTACTTAGGTCTTCTGCCCATTTTTGGACTGGGTTGTTTCTTTTTTTGTTATTGAGCTGCATGAGCTGCCTTGTAAATCTTGGAGATTAATCCTTTGTCAGTTGCTTCATTTGCAAATATTTTCTCCCATTCTGACGGTTGTCTTTTGGTCTTGTTTATGGTTTCCTTTGCTGTGCAAAAGCTTTGAAGTTTCATTAGGTCCCATTTGTTTATTTTTGTTTTTATTTCCATTTCTCTAGGAGGTGGGTCAAAAAGGATCTTGCTGTGATTGATGTCATAGAGTGTTCTGCCTATGTTTTCCTCTAAGAGTTTGATAGTTTCTGGCCTTACATTTAGGTATTTAATCCATTTTGAGTTTATTTTTATGTATGGTGTTAGGGAGTGTTCTAATTTCATACTTTTACATGTATCTGTCCAGTTTTCCCAGCACCACTTATTGAAGAGGCTGTCTTTTCTCCACTGTATATTCTTGCCTCCTTTATCAAACATAAGGTGACCATATGTGCGTGGGTTTATCTCTGGGCAGGTGGACTTTGGGAGCAAGATATATTATTTTTTCCCCTTTCCCTCTTTTTGCGAGTGTGTATGTGTATGCTTCTGTGTGAGATTTTGTCTGTATAGCTTTGCTTTCACCATTTTTCCTAGGGTTCTGTCCGTCCAGTTTTCTTTTTTTTTTTTACTTAAAAAAATTTTTTTTTCTTAATAATTTTTTATTTAATAAGTTTATTTTATTTTATCCTCTTTCTATTTTTTCTCCCTTTTATTCTGAGCTGTGTGGATGAAAGGCTCTTGGTGCTCCAGCCAGGCATGAGGGCTGTGCCTCTGAGGTGGGAGAGCCAAGTTCAGGACACTGGTCCACAAGAGACCTCCCAGCTCCACGTAATATCAAATGGCAAAAACCTCCCAGACATCTCCATCTCAACACCAAGACCCAGCTTCACTCAACGACCAGCAAGCTACAGTGCTGGACACCCTATGCCAAACAACTAGCAAGACAGGAACACAACCCCACCCATTAGCAGAGAGGCTGCCTAAAATCATAATAAGGCCACAGACACCCCAAAACACACCACCTGATGTGATCCTGCTCACCAGAGAGACAAGATCCAGCCTCATCCACCAGAACACAGGCACTAGTCCCCTCCACCAGGAAGCCTACACAACCCACTGAACCAACCTTGTAATACATTTCTAAGCTCTTCCAAGTTTCCCTACTCAGATCCATCTTTTCCAAAGAGCTTCCCATGCTTCCACCTTTTCTCCCTTGCCCCTTTACTTAATCCCTATTGAAATTTAACTGTGACTTTGGTTTTGTTTCCTGTGTCTGATTTTCAAAGAAGGAGACCTAAACCACCTCCTCCCTCCCTATATTTTTGTAGGGGCCTTTACAAAACAGTTCCTCAGTCAAAACTTGGAATAAGTAGATAATTACAAGTGATTAAAACACGAATCTATTTCTTTGTTTTAACTTTTATATCAAATGATAACACATTAAATGTCGTGTATGCAAGAACTTTCAGTAATCAGGTAATGTATTTTGAAGATATCTGTAACATTTACATGACTATGATATACACCTAGAACAAGGAAACCCTGAAGTTATACTCCAAACTTTATTCTACATGTACTCAATTTGCCTGGTTTTGACTGTTATCAAAGTAGAATACATATCCATTATAACAGTGTTTATTTTGTGTTTTTTTTAAAGGAAGCACTTTTATATAATTATCCAAGTTTAATTTAATTTGTATCGTAAATGCAATTAGGAAGAGGATGCTGTCTGGAAAAAATGCATTTCTGCGTTTTTTACAAATCATTCTGTCTAGGAGTAACAGGAGGATCTAGAATGATTGATTCTAAATACCACGGACGATAATCTTTATCAGTTTTCGGTTCATTCTTCCAGATAACTATGGACATCCTTTAAATTTTGTTGAAATTTTGTGGTGTAGACTTTAGACCATAAAAACATCAGAAATGTTTCCTAGAACTTTCACTTGATCTGATCACGTGACTTATGGAAAGATCCCAAGTTAAACGTTGAAATTTCTACTGTCTTTAGGTTATTTTTTTCCTGGTCCATTTTCTTCTTTCTTTCACTTCTGTAGATTAAACATCCTCAAAATAATATTAATAAACATATCATCTAAAGAGGATCATTTTTCCTGTAGTTAAATAGACTGAGAAATGTCAGCCTTGGAACCAGGGGAGTATTAACAGAACCAAAGTCTCTGTGTCCCTTGGTCATCATCCTTAGGTGTCTGAAGTTTGAGAATGGAGGTTGGCACTACAACTTTTAAAAGAAAACAGAAAGCAAAATTCAGAGAGAACAGGGCTTCCCTGGTGGCGCAGTGGTTAAGAATCCGCCTTCCAATGCAGGGGACACGGGTTCAAGCCCTGGTCAGGAAAGTTCCCACATGCCGTGGAGCAACTAATCCTGTGCACCACAGCTACTGAGCCTGCGCTCTAGAGCCCACGTGACACAACTACTGAGCCCGCGTGCCACAACTACTGAAGCCCATGTGCTTAGAGCCCGTGCTCCACAACAAGAGAAACAGCTGCAATGAGAAGCCCGCGCACTGCAACACAACTAAAGAAAGCGCACATGCAGCAACGAAGACCCAACACAGCTGAAAATTAATTAATTAATTAAAAAAAAAGATTCAGAGAGAACAGATGTTTGCTTATAAATTCATTATTTACTACATGTGCTATAGACGTAGGAGCCTGACTTGAACTTGAACCAGGTTAACTTAAGACAGAGTCAGACAACCATTAGAAACAAAGACCAAAGTCATAGAATCTGCAGCTTCCCTTCTAGGAGACTGCAGTCTTAACTGCCACAGCAAAAGTCCTACCTATTCAGTGAAAGGCTTGGTCAACTCTGATCTGAAATAGACTTAATTCCATTTTCCAGCTGGGTCAAGCTTAAGAGTTGGTAAAGGTCAAGTTAGGTCTGCAAATGTGCTTGACTTCTACACCTAAACTGATTTGCTTTCTGAGAACGAAACTAAAAAGGTCACTCCTCTTCTGAATACTTTAGTAATAAGCAGGTTTTACAGTTTTGGAGGATAAGCCAGATGGAAGATTTTTAGGTTATGGAGTCTTCATAGTTGGTGACCACACTGTAGTAAAGAGAGCCCAAACATTAGTTATTTTTTTAGTCCTTGGAATTCTAGGCCAGTGAAGAAAATTCTAGCCCAGTGCAGTGCATCTAGATCAGGGAAGATGTTTTGGATGGTGTATTTTAAAAGCTGATGTAAAGCCAAGGACAAAGGATGAAGGGGACAGAAGAGATGGCTAATAGAACAATGAGATGCTAGGGAAGAATGCTTTTAGCTTAACTCATTGGTGTCTGGGGAAATACAGGGAAGAGTGCTCACTACCACCCCAGTTATTTCAGTTTTCAAAATACATTTTGGTCTAGAATTGCACATACTTCCCAATATCCCAATGCACCTCTCTGCTATGTTTACTTCTCTGTATTCCTCTCTCTCTCTTCACTGCCAACACCCATCCCATGCCACCTCCAGGTCAGAACCGTTTTAACCCTGTCTTCAAGAATGTTGGGGCAAGTTGAGAGAGAAGGAAAAGAGAAACCAATTAGACGGGGATAGCTAGAGATTTTGTAGACTCTATCCCCTTTCAAACTCCGATATACATGTGTGATTGGGCACACACACAGTCTTCTTTCATGCCTATTACATTTTTTAAAAAGAGATGAACACAAATGAGAAGAAACAAAATGAGAGGGCAAAGAGACATACCAGGTATCACTGCCTCTGGGGAGCCATCTGTAAACATGCCCTCTTCTCTGACCCCTGCCCTTCCCTCTAAGTAGAGTGAGAAGATCCTCACCATATTCCCATAGTGCATTGGTGATATTTTGTTATGCTTATCACCCTGTATTTTATTGTTTTCTTATACAGTTTTCACCTCACCTGGGCTGTGAACTACTTAAAGCCAGGATGTCTATGTTATTTACTGTGTGCATGTGAGATGGGTAGAATGCTGTGATTTCCCATGTCCTTGGGACATTTCATTGTAAAGGATGGAGTATGGGAAGCATGTGATTGTTCCACTAAAAGCTCATGATAAAATAATTTGACTCTCTCTTCATTATATTTTATGTGTTTAAGTCTGTAATATGAGCCTCTTTTTAATGATCTAAGTAGACAGTGGCTAGAAGGATAAAGGTAAATAGTATCCAGGCACAACTATGTTATTAACACATAACAGACAAGTGTGAGTAGCTATGGAAAAGTGAATTGGTCATAATCTTAAAGTGGTCCAGTCAGAGAAACTAAATTAGGTTAACTAAAACAACCCATTCATTTTAACCACTTTACTTCTAAAATACTGAATCATTGCCATTTTGTCTGGTTCTGATATCCTTCATGCCAAAATAATCAATATTAATGCAGTCAGAATTACCAAGTTAACTACTGTGTATGTCCATCAAGAACGTTTCTCAGAAACTTCATTCACTGTGACTCAATATGGATTTACACGTTGAGATTGAGGTCTGTATATGATTATTTTTACAGAAAAATTCTAGATCCAAAAACACCTCATTGGTTCAGATAATATGAACTACAATGAAACTTTAGCACACTAAAAAATTTGGAGGATCCTCTGCCATTGCAACAGAATTTCAAATGAAACCCCAAAACCTAAAGTCATATTTTTATCACCTTCTTTTCCCTAATTTTATAAAACCAGATGATAGCTATCCAGAAAATACGGTACATATTAATTGCAGTGATCAGGTTAACAATTCCCAAAGAAATTATATATTTTTTGATGTCATGTACTTAAAACTATGGGTCAGCTTATGTCAGTTTTCAAAATACATTTTGGTCTAGAATTGCACATACTTCCCAATATCAGAGTAAACCGTAATGCCTCATTTTATCCTCCATTACAGAAGACAATAGATGTGCATCTTCGAATGCAGTGTCCTGCACCAAGTGCCTTGCGCTGGGTCCGGAATGTGGATGGTGTGCTCAAGAGGTGTGCCTTTTTCTTTCTTTCCTTTTTTGCTCTTTTCTCTTTTCCTTAAAGTTGACCTTCTTTCTAGCATGATTTCACTGACCTAATATTCTGTGCCTTGAAGATGCATCATGAAAAAGAAAGATACTGCTGAGCATCAGGAAAATTTTCTTTGGTTTCATGCTTGGAAACAGCATATCTGGCTGAATATAAGTATAACCTTTTTATTAGGAAAATTATGGTAATTTTGAAATGAAGTGCAAACCATTTTATGTTTTCCATCTGTTCTATAGAGAGAATTGGCAAACACGGATAGTAACTTTTGATAGGTCAGTAGGCTTTGTGCGAAATTCTTGCTGCAGCTTGGGGCATTAGGTTATATATCCAAGTTGGATCGTTGTCTTGTGCTTGCTTATTAAAGAAAAGCAAGCTAATTTATTGTTCCATCTCATTTGTTTTTATTTGAAATACTTGGAGATAAGTGATTTGCTCCATTTCATAACACTGTACATCAGTTCACTGGCTACTTATGCAAAATGGGATGCTTTTCTTTGACATGCAACCCTATTCATGCAATATTGTGTACATTAAATTCTGTTACATGGGGAATAACCAGAAAATGTTTATTCTTCAAAATTTGTGTTTTTATAGTCAAATAAAGAGAAACATATCCTAATAACAAACTTTTTAGTAAAACGATTATAATGTGTTCCTTCCTTCTTGGCTCTAAACTTGTATTGAGTTTTTTCTTTTGTTGGTAATCTTCAATCAAAACTACCTTATATAATAAGTTTCAATGAGGAAGCCAACTGCTAATTGGGGTTTTTTTTAATGAGATTACTTAGGTAACTTTACAATTATTTATGTAGTCCCTGAGAAGTGAAACAAACAGACCTTTAATGGCCTTTTGCTTGACATGAAGAGAAATCTCTAGCTTTTGCAGCCTCTGATTTAGATGAAAAAACTGTATCTACCATTAGCTTTCCAATCTCTCCTGTTATTACTTGTCCTTTTATACATCCCCCAAGAGGAAACAGAAATATGAAAAGTAGCAAAGGATGATGGACATTACTTTCTTCTATGCAACAAGTCAGGGGAGGGGATCATGAAACAGTAGCCATGTCTTCTGGAAGTAAGCAGCCCTCCTACTGACAGCCCAAAGGCTTCCTGGACGTACTCTGGGCTTTATCGGTCAGAAAATCAGATGTCACTCAAAACTAGGCAGTGCTTTGCCAGAACCCATGGAGCCAGGCAATGTCATAGAGAGGACAATTCCACAGTTTCCAGGACCAATCTCATTCCCTCCTATGATCCAAATGACCAGACAGAATTCACTCTTTTCTCTGAGCCTCCCTTTCCGCATTTCTATAACCTTGAGTTTGAAGTTTACTTCCAGTTTTTCCTTGTCAGGTATGTTTTACATTTGTTGATATGTTGATATTTCCTGACCCTCACCCAACACTCCGTTTTAGATCTCTACTGCATGACCAAGGAAGATCATTAGAGTTGTGAAGACTGTGCCAACTTAACTTCAGCTCCTGAGAACTTTAGTGACTATAGTTTAGAGGGATTTTCAAAAGATGGTTCAGAAACCCAGTTACCAGCTAAATGCAACATGCCAGCCATATAGAATGTCAGTTTCCAGAAAGCACCCTTCTCCATCTCACACCTCTACTGGCATGAAAAGTCTGGAGAGTCACAGTTATGGGAGTAGCAATGTCAGTCCTGCCACGGAGGAGGGATTTTGTGTATTCAGAGGAATGGGTGGTCAAATGGAAGGAGGTAAGCCAAGGAGGAAACGTAGGGTGGCTTCCAGAGGTGTCTGCTGTTGGTCCAATCCTCAGAAGGGGATCTCAGAAAACATCCAGAAATGACTTGGCTGTTCATATCCCAAAATATTCTTCTATGTGGTGCAGGGTAGTCTAATTTATGTGTTGACAAAGCAGGCTCTGAAATGCGATCAACTTGGATTCAAATCCCAGTGCCATCCATTTCCAGCTATGTAAACTTGGCCATGTTAACCTACCCACTCTGAGCCTCAGTTTTCCCTAGCTCTAAAATGGAAATAATAACTGTAACTATGACACACTGTTGTGAAGTTTAAATGAAACTGTATGTGGAAGGCATTTAGCACACAGGCATTGCTTAAGTTACTATAAGAACTATGGTGAGACTCTAGAGCAATTCATTCAGACTTAGGGAACTAAGAAAATTGCCTGTGTTAAGAATACAACGTCAGGGGAAGCAACCCATGTTAGCACTCAGTCACTGGCCATATCATTAACAGAAGGAGCTGTCCACTCCCTACATGCTGACCTGACACCACTGAAAGGAAAAATGCAATGATTAATTTTGAAAGATTGCCCACCATTTAGTCACATATGCAACTGATGATTTTATTTCTCAGCCAGCAAGAGTAGAGGGACAAGAAAGAAAGAGGCATTTTTTTCTCTGTTCATTATTAGAAAAGATAAACATGACCAACTTAAGCCTGGTTTGTATAATTCTCAAAGCTGGTCAAAAGTAAAAGTTCACTAGAAAATTTACACAGAGTATAATCAATTTGTCTGCATTCTTGTGTGGCATGTCAATCTGCCATTCTGTATATTTTGACTTCTCTTTCTCTCCATGCTACATAAAAGGAACTGGAAAATATTTAGGATAGACAAAATTGTATCAATATTACCTAGTTCAATGCCTCATATTCATTTTAACATATGTGAAAGACTGGACATAACATATGTGAAAAAAAAGATGACTTAACGTATGTGAAAGTTTTGAAGACTTCTCTTCCTCTTCTGCCTGATATGTCAGATACAGGTTGTGATTACATAGCCAGAAGTTTACAGGGCAGCCTCGGAGCATAATTAAACTGAAATACAATACAAAGGGCATTCTCTGTCAAAAAGGAAGATGAAGGAATTCTTTCATTTCTGTGCAGATTGCCATGCTTGGAGGTTAGAAAGACTCAGAAACGAGTAGGAGAAAAACCTCTTCCTATTTATATCTCCAGACTATTACATTAAATGGATGAAAGTAACAACTGATGAGAAGCCAACCAGGGTAACTTTCTAACCTGGGCTTTTCATTCTCAAATAGGTTTTAGACAGCTGGAGTATAAGTTTGCTTGAGTATTTCTTGTAGAAAAAGTAAAATATAAGAATTAGAAGACATTAAAATGACACAAAACACCAAAAGTTAAAAGGGTGTGGTTTCAAATTCTTTTCTTTTATACAGAGTGGAAAGTAGGCCACAGTGGGTAGGGGCAGCATTCCATTCTTTATTTTGATGCCACGATCTTTTCTTCCCTTTTCAAACCTAATTGTCAAATTGGCAATGTTTTTCTAACTTAGTTTTTACAGTAGAGTAAAAACAGCCATGCTGATTCAGACACTGCAAAACAAATGATATTTTTTTGCCTATTTCAGCAAAATGATTTGACATTTAAAGGTCAAATGGCATAGCTTGATGTATAGTTGCAGTGAATTAACCACCCTCCCCTCTTTTTCATTCTGTATATACAAATAACAAAATTTCCGGCTGAAAAGAAAAATCAGAGTTATTTGTACTTTATTTCCTTTCCTGATTTGAAGGCTTGCAGTTTTTACTTAAATTAATTAAGTTAAAACGCATGTGGCCCTTGGTCTGTGGCCTTCATGGGAGGCATGAATGAGCATACATGTACCAAGCCTTATGCACCCTCCGTATTCCCCAGGCTCTGGGACAGCTGAGATCCCCCATCCAGCCCCTTATATCTAGCAGTACATGCCACCTTTCTCTGAGGAGCTCCAAGTTGTTTAAAAACTAAATCTCACATTCAGAACCTCTAAGTTTTAACAACAGATAGGATAAACTTGGAAATGAGAAATTAAGGCTTTAAACATTTTAAACTTCAGCAAGCAAGGTCAATAGCAAGGCAAATCGAATTCTTCTATTCCCATGAAGTCATTCACCAATGACACCTGGAGATCTTGACTGAAAAGAACATATTCTCTCTTGTCTTTTTTTAAAACAAATTTATTTATTTATTTATTTATTGATTTTTTGGCTGTGTTGGGTCTTTGTTGCTGTGTGTGGGCTTTTCTCTAGTTGTGGCGAGTGGGGGCTACTCTTCATTGCAGTGCGCTGCCTTCTCACTGCAGTGGCTTCTCTTGCGGAGCACGGGCTCTAGGCACGCGGACTTCAGTAGTTGTGGCACATGGGCTCAGTAGTTGTGGCTCCCGGGATCTAGAGCGCAGGCTCAGTAGTCGTGGGGCACGGGCTTAGTTGCTCCGCAGCATGTGGGATCTTCCCCAACCAGGGCTCGAACCTGTGTCCCCTGCATTGGCAGGTGGATTCTCAACCACCGTGCCACCAGGGAAGCCCTCTCTTTTGTCTTTTAATTATATTTATATTACAACTGTGCACCACACTCTAATTCAGGATCAGTACTGTAAAGGGTCACATAGTAAAATTTTTTGTGCCACATACTATCTCTGTTGTACATTCTTCTCCGTTTTTATTGTTTTACAGCATTTAAAAAATGTAACAAGTATTTTTTAGCACTCAAGCCATATAAAAATAAGCCATGAGCTGTGTTTGTCCCACTGTCTCTAGTTTTCCAACCCTTTTTCTAAATTGAGAGAAGAATTAAACTAAAATCTTTGTATGAATGTTTTTATATTGCCTACCACCATCCCATCTAATTCCTCACCAGTGCCAAGGATCTCCTTATTCATAATTAGTGATCTCATAGTCAAGTAATATTAAACTTGAATATAATCTCTTTTCTCCATAACCCTATGACATTCTGTGCTTCCCCTAAATTTAATGCCTATGATAATTACATTTACTTGCTTAATGGCTGAATTCACTGATGGTCTGTTGACTCTGATAACAGGGACTCTATCCGTTGTGTTCCAGTCTGTATCCTCAGCACCTAACAAACTACTGTCCCTGAGTATTCAGTCAACATTCTTTGATTGAATGAGTAATTGATCAGAAACCCAGTTCTCTGAATCAATTAAACTAGATGAGGAATGACTGAATGCCAGATCAAAATAGCCACATCCAGGAAGATCACTAAGCAAATATCCAGCCAATATGTAAGCAAATATCCCAAATAATTCAGGCCAACATTATATATAATAAACTATATTTCTATACTTTTCAATACATTTCCTGTTCTTAGGAAAAAACCTGAATGGTTACATTCAAAAATAAAAATATCAAATCTTTCTCAGTCAAGATAAATTATATTTTAAGCTTGCTCCATTAATTCCAAGTTTAATGGATGGCTATTGGATTACCATCAACTAACCAGTGCTGAATGGTAATGAAAGTTCAAGATTCTGTTCAAAATCAGGAGAATTTGAGCTGCACTTTTATATCTCCCAGCCTCATTATGAGCATCTTCCTTGGTTTACTGAATTACAGGCTGTTACGTGTATAAGAAGTCGGGGAATTTTTAGTTTAAGAAATAAAGGTTTCCAATTCGTTCTTTTATGAATTTTCAGTACCTAATTAGGCATGTGATTTCTAAGGACTTGCTCTCACATTCCAAACATAATAGTATATAGTAAACATACCAGTTGGGTTCTTTGAGAACTGAAGCTTACATGTAGAACCACACTGAATGGTCTATTTTGGCTAAATTTTCTTTTGGAGCAGTATTTCCAAAGTAAAATATTTAGAAGGAATTAAGTTGGTATAATTTTAAAGTGATCAGTTAACAATATTTAAAGTACTTAGTTTAAATCTCCGTTTTAATATTCATTTTCTTCTTTCAAAATAACATTTAGAAATTAAAACTTTATTTAAGACAAATTTTCCAGTATTCTTTTTGGAAACATGCAGCTATTCTTAACAGTTGTATAATTTGTACAATATTGGAAGGTGGCTTCTTTGCAGTGTTTGTTATGTGGTTTTCTTTGGTTATAACTGAGATGATATGCACTAAAAACATCAGTGATTTTCCTTCTTTTAAACAGGATTTCATTTCAGGTGGATCAAAGAATGAACGTTGTGATATTGTTTCCAATTTAATAAACAAAGGCTGCTCAATTGATTTGATAGAATACCCATCTGTGCATGTAACACCAAGTGAAAATGAAATCAATACCCAGGTGACACCAGGAGAAGTGCTGATTCAGCTACGTCAAGGTATGGTTATTTTCAAATAAATCAATGATGATTCTTCATTTGAAATTATATCTAGCTTTATTTGCTCATATTTAACATTTTATGGCAGGCAGTATTGCTACAGTAGAAATAAGAGTGGGCTCAGAATCAAGAAATCAGAATTCTAGTCTTTCTTATGCCTATAGCTAGCTGTGTGGCCTCAGACACTCTGCAAACCTGACCACACTATATTATAATTATGTGTTTCAAAACTTGATCACATTGTACTGTAATTGTGTTCCTATGCCACTGCCAGCTCTGGAAGAAAGAGAACATGTTTTATCCCACTCTGTTTCTCCAATGCCTAACAGAGTGCTGGCATGTAGTAAGCACTCCATAAGTGTTTGCTGAATTTGTTAGTTGATTAATTAGTAAGAGATGTGAATTAAGCTAAGTCTTAGAGCCTGTGTGATAAGCTTGTAACAGAAAACTATAATTCATAATTATCATAATTAACTTGAGCTGATTTGGCCCCTGAGAGTAACATACACATTTCCTCCAATACTTCTCTTATACTTGTCCTTCCACACCACTGTATTGCACATGTAGCAGGCCACTGGAAATTATTCATTTTCTCCAGTGCCAGAGAATCCCAATGAACTAACTACATATGGCAAGATAAGTTCAGGTACAAAGATATGCATCGCTCAACTAGATACATTTAGTTTTAAGTGGTATGCTATTGCCTTCAAGCCATCATTATTTCATTTTGGGTGGTCTTGTCCTGTCATTAAACTTTTGAATAACCATTATCAACATATGACCTCCCAATTCCAAAGCTGAGCTATTTTTCCCAGACTCTTGGATTACCAAAATAACGAAATCCATTTCTTTCTTGGCCCTAGGCATATTCCCAGCTTCCAATTAAAACTGTGCACTTCACCATATCCAACAATTATACAACCCAGTATGGACATAAATGAGTGACAGCTGGAAAGGGATACACAAAAATTAAAGTAACTAGGTTGGTAAGATTATGACACTTGCCACCTTCTATTGCTGCCATAGCAAAATACCACACACTATGTGGTTTAAACAACAGAAATGTATTTTCTCACAGTTCTAGGAGCTAGGAAGTCTAAGATCAAGGTGCTGGCAGATTCGGTTTCTGGAGAGGGAGAGAGAATGACAGACAGACAGAAAAGGAGCTCTCTGTTGTCTACGTATAAGGGCACTGAATCCACCATGAGGACCCCACCCTCAGGACCTCATCTATATCTAGTCATCTCCCAAAGGCTCCATCTCCAAACACCATCACATTGTGAGTTAGGGCTTCAACAGAGAAATTTGGCTGGGGGCGGGCAGGGAGGGGGCAAAATTCAATCCATAATTCTTGATATATAAAATAATGTTTTCAAAAGCTATGAAATATTTTTAGAAATTAATTATATTTTATACAAGAAAACTGAACTCCAAAAAGTGAAACTGTTTTTATAGGCCAACATCTCTGAACACCTCGCAATAAAATTTAAAATCAATACAAGAGGATAAACAAATATTAAATAATAGAGAAACAAAGAAAAGATTTTCCTAAATAAGTTCTATCTCCAAGAATAAATCAAAACTCTAGTCATAGACTATTTGATAATAACAATAATAACAACACACATCATAACATAATGGTATGTGTTCAAAGTTGCTCTCAGGATAATTCAAAACTTTAAATGCTTTTATTATTAAAGAAGAATGAAGCATCCAGATAAAGGTATAGAAACAACAAAACCAAAATAACCATAAGGAAAACAAGAGGAAGAAATTCATAAGTTAAGAAAAAAAACAAAATGGAATGCAAAATAGAAATAAAAAAGTAAAATGAACGTATAAATCCAAAATCTGGTTATTTGTAAAGCCCAATGAAATAGACAAATTGTTGGCAAAGCTAATTAAGAAAAAAGGACAAAAAGCAAATGACCTGATTATAAAGACCATAACCAGAGAAACAAATATTGGGTAAAAAGAAAACTTTAAGAAAATATTAAAAATGGTAAAATGCATTAAATGTGGTAAAATATATAAATCGTAATAATAAAGATAATTTTCTAGGAAAATATACATGACTAAAATTGACTCAAGAAGAGGGAAACCCCTAAGAAACCTAATAAAGATATAAGAAGTTAAGAAAATTATAAAAGAAACTCCCCCTAAAAACATTAGGTCTAAAGGTTTTCATGGGGAGAAATGATTTCATGTTCCCCTAAACATTTAAGGAACACATTATCCCTATGCTACATAAACTCTTCCATGGTTTTAGAGAAGGCTTAGAAGCTACTCAATTTTTACAAGCGTATCATAACTCTAGTGTCAAATCCCTAATAACATTTTAAGAAATCAAATTAAACTGCATGTGATAATAAGAGCAATGTCACCATACAAGTAGATTTAACCTAGGGTAGCTGATTGTCTTAAAATTAATGTATTTTTATCATCTTAGTTTGCCGAAAGAAGAAAAATATATATTGTTATCTCAATAGATGCCAAAAATCATACAAAAAAATTTAGTATCCATTCCTGCCCAAACCAAAATTAAAGACTACTTCTTTAATATGTATTAAAATCCTTCTGAAAGTTTTACATAAAAGCAATCAGACAAGAAAACTGAGTACGTGTTATCAACATTTTGAAAAGATAAAGCAAAATTACCATTATATGTCTACCTGGAAATCCAGGCAAATCAACGACAACTAACTATTATAATTAAAAATAAAAGGCCATGGCAGGAAATTTTTTAAATATTCAAAAATCAATGAATTTCTTATATAGTATTAAATATAACTTAAAAAGGGATCATTTCAAAGCAGCAACCTAAAATGTAAACTGCCTAGTGATAAACTTTCTAAAAAATATGTAGAGTCTATTGTGCTACGTAAAAGACAGTATGAATAGATGCAGAAGAATTTTATGTTCCTGAATAGGGAAACAATATTATAAAAATAACAGTTTTCTATAAATATATTCTAGTAATGTAACAAAATCTAAGTGCATCAATAAATGTAAGACAGTCCCAATCAAATTTAAATGCAGTTTGTTTAAACAAATCTTCAGTGATACTCATTATACATGTATCTATCTATATCTATCTATCTATCTCTCCATATATATAACAACATATTTATTTAGGATACATTCCTAGGAATAGATTTACTAGGTCATGTGTATTACCAGATTATTCACAAGAAAAATTCATGTCCAGTTAGGCTTTCAAGAGTCAACCTCACCCATTCTCATTCTTTTTAATCTCTTCAATTTGTTAAGTGTAACTAGTCTATTAGCTGTTTTCTTTTGTCTTTTTCCTATTACTAGAAAGCTTGAATATTTTTCTTAAGCTTATTAATTATCTTTATCTCTCCACTTTGTGTGTGATTTGCCCCTCCATACAAATTTGCTTATTTTTCTCATTGAATATTAATTTTCAACAGCTTACAGATGAGGCTTATCATATATTATTTACCTCTAAAAAAATGACTAATAGCCTTTAAAAATGTCTTGCTCTTTTTTAAATACTTGAGATTTGAAAATTACAAGGTGCATTTTTTTATACTGGTATGTTACTTTTAAATTTATACACTTGAATTTAGTCTGTTCTCTTCTGTAGACATAATGGTGGCTGAATCCTCCTGAGACTATAAATTAACAGTTCAAAACTTGGGAAGTTATTTCAGTGCTGTAGATAAGCAATGGCAGTAATGGTAACAAGGCAGGAGAAAAATGGCCAGACTTGAGAGATAATCCGGAGGTTTCATCCCCAGGGATTGGTGATTGATGAGTATGGGAACACCTGGGCTCTGGCTCGAGCATCTAGGTGAGGTGCAGAAGGCTGCTCTTTGTGGAGGGGGTGAGTCTGAGTTCAAACAGACATCATGAATTAAGGTAGTGACTTACCCATTAGAGGCTGGAGTTCTGGGGAGAGACAGAGTTGGAGATAGAGAAGCCGGAGATGTCAACATGAGGTAGTAAGTGAAGGTAGTATGAATGAGATCATGGGAGTAGGAGAATCAAAACACAAATGCTTAATGTCTATGTCAATCATTATAGGGTTTGATTTTAGTCAATTCCCCAATCCTCATGAATTTCTGTGTGAAAATAGTTACTGTCTAATGTGTATGTTATCTTTCCAACATAGCTATGACAGAACTATATTTTTATAATCTGCATATATAGCAAATAATTATTAAAATAGATTTAATAAGTTCATCTAAAAGTGCATCGTGGCATCAAAGACGTGCCAGCTTTGGGGCATAATATATAAAGCTGTATTTTACCAACTCCAGATATATAGGAACCTCATTCCTTACAATGTAAAGTCCTTTGCACCCTAATATATATATAAGAGTTGAGGGTCTGGTATAATGAATACCTAAGTGTAAAATACATTTATTCCCTAATATTAATTTTGATTTATTAGTTTTATTTATAGATAACCACTTTATTCTTACCTGATAAAAATTCATGACCTTCAACGTAGCATTTATTAAGGATTTTAAAAAGTTTTTATTTTTAAAAATAAAAATATTTCCATTATATCATATACTAAGTTTTTAAAGGAATGTTAGGGCTATATAAAATATGTATATAATATATGTAATTGAATATTTTAAATGAGATTTTAAAAAGATATTTTCTTTTACTTTTCACTTCTTAAACTATACTTTTTAAAATTTTACCTATCAATTTTATGGAAAAATAATAACAGAAATAGGCGACTAATCCTAGTTTATGTCCCCTAAGAACAGTGAAATGAAATGAAATCTTTAGGAAGATAGGTGAGAGAAGATAATTCTCGATTTCTGTTTCAGAAGTAATATAATGTATATGACAAGGATGAGTATAATTTGTACTTCACTAATTGGAGAAAAGGTTTCAAACTTGATTCATTTTAATATTTTAAAGAAAAAAAGTTCTTTAGTGTAGCTTAATTTAAAATGTAAGATTTTTCAGGTATTCTTCTTGAATTCAAAACTTTTTTCAAAAAACCTAAAAATATAGAGTCATGCATTTTTCCTCCTCAACACCTGGCACATATCCCCCATTTTATCCCACACAGAAATCCAGAAATGTGCTGGAATCTGTACCTTGCTGTTTCAAACTAGTCTAATTCTTGGGCCTTCTCCTTCCCCTGCTCAAGGATAATGAATAGAAATTGGCAGCTCTTTCCTCCTGCTACAGTTCTCCATATTTTCTTATGGTTTTTCAGTTTCATCTTATGCAGAATATTTCTTAGTTATCTTTTCTTAATATCCAGTCATGTTTGTTGTAGCCAGCTCTTCAGAGATGCTCATGCCATTATTTGAGTGATTTAAAACTCATTCGAACAACTTTAGTTTTTTGGTCTATTCAAACCAATATTGGCAATAGCTCTAAGTAGGTCTCAACTTTCCTCCAAGTCCTCTTTCTTATTCTATGTCACAGACTCTTTTCTTGCCTTTAAAGTTAATCAAAGGAATAGGACTTGAGCCTTTAGAATCTCAAATTATGAGGATGAAGCTTTCCTGGAGATAATGTAAGTGGTGGCATAAATATTTTGGGGCCAGATGATACTCTTTTCCTCTTATAGAGAGAAACTATTTAAGATCTCCCTAAACTATGGGAAAGAAGTTATAAATATTAGCTTCTTACTGTGGTATATATATGGGCCTTTTGAAATGCTGTATCAAAATATTCTTCCAATATAGTTTAAAGAACATTTATGAGTGGCTATGCACGTACCAAGCCCAGAGGCTTCAGAGATAAATAAACAGTTCTTATCCTAATGTTGTTCTATCTAATGTTAGATAGAACAGTTCTATCTATCATCTATTCTAACATTAGAACAGATCTAATGTTAGAATCTAGTAATACTAATGGTAATAATTACTAATGTCTATATATTTACTGTGTACCAAATACTGTGGTAAATATTTTATATGGATCACTGCACTTAGTAGCTCTTACCCACTAAAAGAATCCACCCCCACATAGCTCCTTCTCTCAGAGTAGCATTTAAGACATTGCTGCTGGAATTTATATCACAGTGGTGATGGCCGCAGATATTGTCTTATTTTTAGATGTGTTACTTTCTCATTCGATATATTCAAAACCTCTTTAATGTCATCTTCCCTTTGAGCCCAGTGCTGGTGGCACCCCAGTAGGAACTGAATGGCGATTTTATCCAGGGACATGGTATCCATGTTCCCATGAAAAGATATTTCTACTGCCTCCAAGAGAAGGTTTCTCCGTCATATATAATTATCCAATCCAAAGCCAACTTGAGAGCATAATGTGGGGAGTGTCTCAGGCTCATGGGCAAAATATGGTAAGCTAAGCTTGGCCCCTTCAGCTTCCTCCTTAACAAGCAGAGTGGGGTTTGGGGTCAGCCTATGTAGGGCTGCCCACCTTAAGCTTACTACTTAAAGCTAGAACCTTTTAGGAAACTCAAGTGCCTTGCAGTTTAAAAGTAGCGATTATCATTCTCTCCAGCGATGAGTAAAAGGCCTGTGTACAGAAAGATTCTCCTTTCTCCTTTAGTGAAAACTTGTCTTACTGAGGTGTCAGCCCACGCTGAGGTCTTCAACTGACCCAGGTACATGTGCTAACGCCAGCACCTATGTAATCAAAATCAAGCTACAGCAGCCTGCACCCTCTAACCATGGCCATTTGGCCAGGCTTCCTAAAAGCCTGGCAAGGCTTCCTAAAAGCCCTCTTCTTTGCGGAGGTCAGTGAGACTAGGATTCGCTCGCTAGGCTATGAGCAGCTGACCTGTGTTGAAGGCTCCTGTGTGGCTAGCATTTTACTGGAGCTCCCTGAATAGCTCAGGCCTCCAAGGCCTGTGCTTTTGCTGATGCTTTGTAGACTCTGCCTGTTGGCTGAGATAACCAACCAATAATATAACAACTCACACAATACGCTAAATATCTGGTACATTTTTCGATGACTCTATAAAAATAGGCAGCCATTCATCTTTAGACAGAGCCACCATAAACTATAATGATCCATCAAGATGAAAATACCATGTGGCCAGCTCCTAATGCCTTCAGCCATATGTCCAAGTCAACAGTTAAAAAACAACTACACAACTTTAAAAAAATTAAAAATTAAATGCTGACCCACACATTAAAATTCAAGCTCCTCCACATGAACCACACTCCCCAATACGCTCCATTTCTATTTCTCATCGATCCAGCCCTATCTACCAGATTCTATCATTCTTCTGAATTAAACTTCTCTACCCAAATTGCAGGACACTTCCACATGGGCAGGATTTTTCACCAGATACTTGGAAAGCAGAGCCAAATATATGTTCACTGGAGGCAGCCCAGCTCCTAAAAAAAAGGAGTGAAAGAATTGACTGGGCTGGGCTATGCAAGCCCAATTTCTCCTCCCAAACTCTTGGGCTGAAAATCCAAGAATGTTATAATAAAGAAGTTTCCTGCATTTAAAGGCAAATTAGGAATAAGTAAATAGCCCCTTTCTCCCATAATTAATATTACAAACCAAAAAACCTTACTATTTTTAATACATTCCATAATCTGGCTGAAGAACATTTGATTTGTGAAGTAAGTTTTAAAATATTGCTATTTTTAAGATATTAAGACTGAAAATATGATTTGATAAATTGTAAGATTCCTTTAATAAGTAGATCAGGCTACCAATATGTATACAAATTTGTATTTATTAAAAAATTTTTTACACTCAAAATATTCCCCATGTGCAAATAATTAATGACTTATAAGCATTTGCTTTATTATTTAAAAAAGTAAAATTCAGAAACTTCTTCTATTTAAATTGATAACTTTTCATCATGTACTTTAAAAAGTTAAATACAGAAGTACTAACTCTGTAGGGTACCAAATCCTTGTATCACTTGATAATGGACAGAAAACTAAATAAAACTGTATTGCAAAGACAGTTGTCTTTTGGAGGCTCCAACAATTCTCCGTATGGTGACCCTCTCTACTCATCCAGTTTCTTTGCCCCTGTGATCCCTCTTCAACATATGTTTATCATGCACCCATTATGCATTGGACAAATGCTGTCCCCTACATTGTCTTGGTCCTCAATGTGGCACTGCTACATATCATTCTTCGACCACTGTCTCATTTCTTCTTACAACTAACTGTTGGGGAGAATCTAATCAAGTAACATGATGAGGTAGGAATTATTTTGAATAGCTTAATGTACTTCTCAGTACCAGAGTTTTCACATCTCATATGTAAATATACCTTAACCCAAAAGAATGAATCTATACCTGCATCCAATAAGGGGTAAATTTTCTTAGAATACCTTTCTGGCTGTCTTCATATCTAAATGCGACCTGAAAACAAGCACAGACACCTACTCTCTCTTATGATAGAATGCTGCTTGCTGTTTGTGCTGTGCTTTACTAGACACTAGAAATACAGGTTCATATGGTGATAAATATATTACCTATTACATTTATGTTGAGCTGGTCTATTTGTTATTATTTCTATCTGCCCTATAGAATTACGAGAAATGCACTGTAGAAGTTGGAGACTAAGACATTGGTATGTCTGGGATGGTACCGTTTCCAAACTGCCTTGAAATTATTCTGGAATATTCCCAATTTCATTCATTATGCACAAATTTGTGATAATTGTTCTATACCTAAAATGTGACTGGCTTATTGATAGCTTAACCTGAGATGTTTAAAATGAATACTATACTATGTTTGTCTTTCTCTGAACTAGGAGCTGAAGCTAATTTTATGCTGAAAATTCATCCTCTGAAGAAATATCCTGTGGATCTTTATTATCTGGTTGATGTCTCAGCATCAATGCACAATAATATTGAAAAATTAAATTCAGTTGGAAATGATTTATCTAGAAAAATGGCATTTTTCTCCCATGACTTCCGCCTTGGATTTGGCTCATACGTTGATAAAACAGTTTCACCATACATTAGTATCCATCCAGAAAGAATTCATAATCAATGCAGGTATCTAATATTTGACGTGGACTTCCTAATGCTAAACAAATTTAAAATCTTATAAAACCTCATTTTGTATTTAAATCAAAGACTTACTAAATTTTATACTTTTGTTTTAATTAAATGATAAATGAAAATATGTATAGAAGAAGTATGTTTCTATCTGAAAACTTCTGAGACTGAAGGGTGGCTTTTTACTTTATATTTTTTCAAATATCATTCACTTAGTTTCTATTACAAAAAACACAAATAATATTAGTAATTTTGGATAAACCTCCAATAATCAGGCTACCATATATATATATATATATGTATATAATATATATATATATATAAAATACGTCTTTGAAACTTCTGTATTCCTTTTTTGATTGATCCAAATTTGCTGAATTAAGGTTTATCAAATTTAAAGTACTTATTTTGCCAGTATTGCATCTGTATTTCCATTACTGTATTGTGACTGTTTATAATTACATTGCTTATGATGTGATTTCAAACAAAACTCAGCTAGCACATGGAGGATAGGTAGGTCAAAAGGGAGAATTTGTTTGCTAGGAAGAGCCCTTTTTCTTATCATTTTGGAACAGCATATTCCCTACTATGAAAGGAAAACAGACCTTTAAAATATGAATTTCTCACACGATACTTAGCCTGTTGAATTTTCAGAGAGAACTATAAATGTGTTCAGTTCTTCCTTAACAAAACATTTCATTTTATCGTCTTCTTTCCTACTTTCATGAATTGCCCACATCACTTTACAGTATATACTCTAATTTACCAAAACAACTCTGCTTTCTGTTGTAGAGGAACAAGACTGATGCCTCTCCACATGGAGCTTCACACACCTTCTCCCTGAACACAAATGCACCTGAGGAATGATCCTCACCTTTGGGGACATTATGGAATTCTCAAAACAATTTTAATGAATTTTGACCATTCATCAATAATTCTACACCAAGCATCACTTTAAAATTAGCAAAATATTTTAAAATATCTAACAGTAGTATAATATTTTAACTAAATTCCTAAAAACATTTCCCAAAAAGTGTTTTTCAGCTGTTCCATGGGCAAATGTGATAGGAAATCACTGTAAATTTTCATCTCCTCTTAAAAATTAACAGTGCATATTAGCATAATAAAAGCCCTTAGGTGTCCTATATTAAACATGTTTAATCTTCTTTATGTTTTGACGACCAAGGCATTATACTGCTACATGCAAAGAAATATTCACCAATATTGAGCTTTTCTCTGATTTTATAAAATACAGATTTTCTCTAATAAAATTTTCTTGGCAAAAATAAAAAAGGTATTCCCTTCTCACATCAACCACACACTTTTACTATGACCATGAGTAGTATTTTGGATCTTTGAAGGACGCATAGCAAAACAGAATTTGCATTTCTTCTTTACCCATATAGTGACTACAACTTAGACTGTATGCCTCCCCATGGGTATATCCATGTGCTGTCTTTGACGGAAAACATCACTGAGTTTGAAAAAGCAGTTCACAGACAGAAGATCTCTGGAAATATAGATACACCTGAAGGAGGTTTTGATGCTATGCTTCAGGCAGCTGTCTGTGAGGTAAGAAGTTTCACATTATTGAATATTTGCTCAGATGAAAAATTCTCCAAGAATTTAGGATTTTTCCCTTTGATTTATGGAGTGAAAACATAGCATAGAAGAATACATTCTTCTCCTATCTGTGTCGTCACCAGTATTATTCATTTTGGTATGTGTTCAGGACAGAGGGGCTAAATTAGGAGAGGGTTATAAATAGGAAAAGATAAAAGGGAAAGAATAACTTATGTACTTGGAAAATCATTTCCAAAAGGGCTGCTCTTTTCACTCACTGCTCTCCAAGGAAAAAAACAGAAATAGCTTGTTGTCCTACTCACATCACAGTGGGCAGTCTGCACTTCATAAACCTGGCTTGCTCTTCCTCTGTGGAACACCAGAAGTCTCTAGCCAGGAGATAGTGTGGTCAAACGGCTGTGGAAGAGGATATACAAATAAAAGTTAATGCTATTTATGAAACAGCACTGAATTTATGCACATCATTCTAGCCTGACTTAATGTTTTAAATTTAATGTTTACTTGAAATGAAGACCATAGTAAAGATCTATGTTATTGTACAAGATCTAATTACATGTTTATTTTAAGAGTCACATTGGATGGCGAAAAGAAGCTAAAAGGTTGCTGCTGGTGATGACAGATCAGACATCTCATCTTGCTCTAGATAGCAAATTGGCAGGCATAGTGGTGCCAAATGACGGAAACTGCCATCTGAAAAACAACGTCTACGTCAGATCAACGAGCATGGTAATACAGCAATAGCCTATTAGTAGTTATGACTTTTCTGGTTATAGTGTAAGTTTAAATTGGCAATTCAGCTGTCCTTGTACCGAGAAATTACCTAAAGGATCATGATGCAGAGTCAGGATAAGTCATGAAAGACAAGTTACAGAACAATGCAGTCTATAAATTCTGCTCAATAAAATATAAGGCTGAAATACTTTGATAATATCTAGTAGCTGACTCTCTAATATCCTACAAAGCACTGTATAATTTATGAAAATAAGAGTGATAGAAGAGCTTACTTTTTACTCAACTGAAGGACCTTAAAAGGAAAAGAGCATATACATATACCTTTGCCTTACTAGTTTACTTATAACTACTTCTACAGGGTTAGTATTGAAAAACATATTAGAGATTAAGAAGAACGTATTTGGCTTGAGGAATCCTCGCAGTAAAATAGACAGAATCAAAGTAGAGACCAGGGGAAAAAAGGAGTAAAACAAAACCGGCTTTCAATTTTATACCTCACTCCTTCCTTCTGAAGTTTATGTATATTTAAGGGCTCTTTTGTTTAAACAGTGCATATCTGGATTGCTTCCTGAGGGTTAGTTTCGGCTCTGAATCATATATTTAAATACAATCTCTTAGAACATCTTTCCCAGCATTAGCTATCATTCATGTAGAAAATAACTGCATAAAGCATCATTTACTTGTGACGTGACACCTACTTATACAGGCATGCAAATGTTAGAACAAAAGCTTCCAAACTTTCTTATATTGCGGTACCTAGTGTCTCAGTAATCTTTTCCCTCGTACACGTAGGCAAAACAACCAAAGAGCCTGACAGTTCTGTTTATTAAGTAGTTAGGTCCAAATAACATAACTATTTGTGTCCTAAAAACTTAGTAGCCAGTTAAAAAAATAACACACATGAACATCAAAAAATATATGTGTGTGTGTGTGTGTATATATATATATATATATATATATATATATATGTATAGTTTGTCATTCTTAGTAAATAAGTTACAATGGGAACTTCCCAAGCCTTGGAATCAGACTAGATATAACCATCCTCACTTCCTGTTCCGCACTGATTTTCATGTTGCCCAGTTTTGCAAAGATATGGCATCATCTAAAAGAACAGAGCCGAATGTAATGGTAAAGCTGTGAACCACCTCCAGCTAGTAGTTCATGGGTACCTGACAGATGCCACATATTACTGTGCTTCCCTTAAAAATTCAAGATATTTTGAGGTACCCTGGTGAGTGTACTGCAGTGCTCTAAGGCACCTCATGCACAGTTTGGGAAATGCAATATTAGAAACATATAAATTATGCTGAAATGTGTGTGGTTCCCATGAGTGAAATTTAAATAGTTTAAATTTTGTTAATCTGAAACATTCTACCAGACTTTTTGAAAGTCTAGAGGAGCAACTGTTATTACCACATAAAACAAGTTCAACCCTTGGTTGGTTTAGATTCTTGAAAGCAGCCTCAACATTTAAAGATTTTTTAAAATAACTAGAATTTGAATTTTAAATTTTAGCATTTGGAGTTATTCCCTTAGTGTCTTTCTTTTTGCTAATTCTCTTCTACTCAGCCACATTTCACTTTGGTAGACCCATCCACTTTAATTAAGTCATTTATTATCTTTCCTTCCATTCAACCTCTTTTAATCTGAGACAGAGTTCTAATTCATTTACTGGGAGTGGAGGAGAAGACAAGAGGAACTATTCTATTGTGAGACAAGTAGAAGCTTTTTTTTTTTTAAAGGGAAAATAATAATCACATTATTCTCAAATTGCATTGCATTATCATTTTGAAGTTTTGCCAAGTCATTGAAGTCATCGCTCCATAATTGTATTTTAGAGGGTGCTGTTGCTCATAGAGGACGGATTCCTTAAGGCAAAGAAATGTTCTCATACTTTTAGACATATGCCATGCCATATAACCTTATGGAAACAAATTATAATTCTGATGGAATTTTACACAGTGTTTGGGCTCTTATGATATCAGGAATTTGGACAAACTATCATGAACTTTATTTGCTTTCTTGAAAATTGTTTTACCTACTTAAAACAATGAACCTTCCACATGTCACTGATATGTATTGAATAAACCAAGGAGTAGTGTGTTTATTAATAGCTTAGAAGAATATTTTTATCTCATTTATCCCATGTCTGTGTTTTAAGAGATCTTCTTCCTAAGAAGTTCATTCCCTTCATTTCCAGGGACACTGCCCTAAAACAAAAGAAGTTGAAGCATTTTGATTGATCCCTTGACTATGTGTTTATATACACAAGGTGTACGACTGCTCTGAAACCTCCTACATCCAAAGCTACCCTGAGCCTAATAAGCATATGTACCTGCTTATTTTAAAATGACCTCCATTCTCTCCTATTCAGCCATTATAGAGGAATTTAAAAAGGTATTATTTAGACAAGCAATCAAACACTTTGCTTCTTGGCTTTATGTCTAGCAGCCAATACCAGTAATGTTGAATAGTACCTGAGCTTCTTGGGCCAAGACTCTGGTCCTTTCATTTATAAAAGGAAATGATAAAAGACCTTTTACATGTCTAAATTACATGATCCAGAGTTCTACTGCTTATTCACCTAGCTATTTCATGACGGTCAATGTGAATTCCAGAATTATAACATCTACCCTGTTTTCAGTTTTTATTAACTGAAACCACATATGTACATACAGTATCAGTATACTGCATACAGTACAGTGTATACAGTATGAAATTTATCTTTACAACAACTTGGTACGGTAGTCATAGTTATCTTTCTTTTATAAACAGAAAAACTGAGGGGAGAAGAAACTAAGAATGTTGACTGAGGACAGACAGCTAAGAAGTTAATAAGTGGCAGAGGTAGGGCTCAATCCAGTTCAATCTTTTATTAAAATCTATATTCTTAACCACTTTGCCACAGTGTCTCAAGGGAAAACTAGAATAAATAGAGCAGTGAAGTTCTTGCTGTAGTTTCTGCTCTAACTTTCTAGTTACAGTCTTACTTATAGAAGAAATAAAGCAGATAATCTGGCTTACTTAAATTACATAACATGATAAAATTTTAAACAGTTTAAGCATTATTACATTTTATATATGGCCATTGGCAAATAATATTATAGTATTAAATAAATTACCTTTTCCACTGCTTTTTCTCCGGTTGCCAGTATGAAAAACTTGAGTAGTAATGTAGTTTTATAATTTACCAGTAATAATGCCAGCTTAAAATAAGGATTTGTTTCTTAAATGGTAGAGGTTAGTATAAAAATTGTTAATGGTGTAGAAGACAGGTTAATACTGAGGTCCTATAATTTCACCCTGTCTCCCTACCCAGCTCCTCCAGGGTGATTCCCACTTCATGCAAAGCCCTCCTCACAACCATTCACCCCATCCTTGGCCAAGAATAACACCAGAGTCTCCAGTAACAATGAAAGGGGCCCAAAGAGCAAATATTTGGAAGAGGCACACAGGTCATGCAATGAACCATTATTAATGGGACTTTCAAATATTGCTGTGACTCTCAGTCCTGATGGAGAGATGCAAATAAGCAAGATCCTACCACACTTCTAATTATATTAGTAGCTCAGGTATGGTGTTTCTTTCTCTGAGCATTTTTTTGTGCCCCATCATATTATGGTCAGTGATTCTTCACCCCTCCTATCATTTAACTCCTCAGAATTCCTTTACTTATTTAGTCTCATGGAAATTACTGATACATAATTATAAGAATAATAACATTAAAATTCTAATATGTCAAAACTAAAGCATATAATAAAAATTTTCACCTTATTTCCTGATTCTTACTTTGTTTTTCTCTGCTTAACACTGCATAAGAAAAACTTTTTAAATTAATTAAAAAGATAAGATCAGTTTAGAGTGTTAGCACCTTTGGGTTTTATGAACATGCACCATCAGGAAAGTAAAGGGAATATCACTCAGGCTAAATGCACCCAGAAAGTTTTAAGTCCATATGCAGCTGGTTTTAAAAAAAATATTGTTACAACTTTTAGTTAAAGGTAAAGAGAGGACTTCAGCAAGAGAAAAATAAAGAGTCACATACAAGGGAACACCCATAAGGCTGTCAGCTGGTTTTACAGCAGACTTTGCAGGCCAGAAGGGAGTGACATGATATACTTAAAGTGTTGAAAGGAAAAAAACCCCTACAATCTAGGATACTCTATACAGCAAGTCATCATTCAGAATTGAAGGAGAGAGAAAGAGCATCTCAGACAAGCAAAAACTAACAGAGTTAATCAACACTAAACCAAACTTACAAGAAACATTAAAGGGCGTCCTTTAAGTGAAAAAGAAAAGGCTGTAACAAAGAAATAAATTATAGGAAGGGGAAAATGCCACTGGTAAAGGCAGATATATAGTAAAGACAGGGGTTCAACTACCTAAATAAGCTACTACAAAGGTTAAAAGACAAAAATTGTAGAAGCAACTAAAACTACAATAAATAGTTAAGGGATTGATATGAAGATATAAAATATGATACCAAAAACAAAAGGTGGAGGGGATAGTAAAAAATGTGGCTCTTTTAGAATGTCCTTGAACTTAAATGACTATCAGTTTAAAACAAGTAGATATAGTTAAAGGTCGAAATATATGAACTTCATGATAACCACAAATCAAAAACCTGCAATAGGCATACAAAAACTAAAAAGAAAAGAGATGAGCTAAAGCACATCACTAAACTAAAAAGAGACTAAAACTAAAAAGACATGAACACAAGCATACAACTAAAGAAAATCATCAAACCACAAGGGGATAGACTAAAACAAGAAGACAAAACAGAGAAACAACCAGAAAAAAGTAACAAGATGGCAATAAGCACATACCTACCAATAATCACTTTAAATGTCAATGGACTAAATGCTCCAATCAAAGGACACAGCGCGGCTGATTGGATAAAAAATAACCCATCTATATGCTGTTTATAAGACACTCACTTGAGAGCTAAAGATACACGGACTGAAAGTAAGGGGCTGATAGTCTATGCAAATGGAAACAAAAGAAAGCTGAAGCAGCAGAACCTTATCAGACAAAATAGACTTTAAAACAAAGTCTACAACAAAAGACAAAGAGGGAATTATATACTATATTATGATAAAGGGATCAATACAAGAAGAGATTACACTCATTAACATATATGTGTCCAAAACAGGAATACATATATAAAATATTAACAGAAATAAAGGGAGAAATGGACAGTAATACAATAATAGTAGGGCACTTTAACATCCCAATGACATCAATGGGGAGATCATCCAGACAGAAAATAAATAAGGGAACAGTGGCCTTAAATGAATCATTAGGCCAGTTGGACTTAATAGATATCTACAGGACATTCCATCCAAAACAGCAGAACGCACATTCTTTTCAAGTGTACATGGAGCATTCTCCAGGATAGATCACATGCTTGTCAAAACAAGTCTCAACAAATTTAAGAAAATAGACATTATATCAAGCATCTTTTCTGACCACCATGGCATGAAACTATAGATAATTTATAGAAAGAAAAACAGGAAAAGAACAAGCACATGGAGACTAAACAACATGCTGCTAAAACAACAGTGGTCAATGAAGAAACCAATGAGGAAATCAGAAAATATCTTGAGACAAGGCAAATGAAAATGGGAACACAACACTCAAAAATATATGGGGTGCACCAAAAGCAGTTCTAAGAGGGAAGTTAATAGTGATACAGGCCTAACTGAAGAAATAAGAAAAATCTCAAATAAACAGCCTAATTTACCAACTAAAGGAATTAGAAAAAGAAGAGCAAAGTCCAAAGTCAGCAGAAAGAAGGATATAATAAAGATCAAAGCAGAAATAAATAAATTAAAGACACTACCCCCCCAAAAAACAACAGATCAATGAAACCAAGAACTTATTTTTTGAAAAGATAAACAAAATTGATAAGTCTTTAACCAGGTTCATTCAGAAAAAAAAAAGAGAGTACCCAAATACACAAGATAAGAAATGAAAGAGAAGCTACTGCTGTTATCACAGAAATACAATAATAAGAGAATACTATGAACAGTTAATGCCAACAAATTGGACAACCTAGAAGAAATGGATAAATTCCTAGAAACATACAATATTCCAAGACTGAATCAGGAAGAAATAGATAATTTGAATAGACTGATAACTAGTGTTGAAATTGAATCAGTAATCAAAACCTCCCAAACAAAAGTCCAGGACCAAAGGGCTTCACAGGGGAACGCTAACAAACATATAAAGAAGAGTTAATACCTATCTTTCTTAAACTATTTCAAGAAATTGAAGAGGAGGAAACACTTTCAAACTCATTCTATGAAGCCACCATTACCCTGACACCAAAACCAGAGAAAGACAGTGAAAAAAAAAGAAAATTACAGGCCAATATCTCTGATGAATATAGATGATTCTATCACTATATGCAGATGACATGATACTGTATATAGAAAACCCTAAAGTCTTCATCAAAAAGCTATTAGCACTAATAAAGTAATTCAGTAAAGTTGCAGGATACAAGATTAATATACAAAAATCTATTGCTTTTCTATACACTAATAATGTATTAGTATTATGTATTTTCTCAGGAAGAGAAGGTAAGAAAACAATTCCATTTAAAATCACATCAAAAAGAATACAATACCTAGGAATAAACTTAACCAAGGAGGTGAAAGACCTATACTCTGAAAACTATAAAGCACTGATGAAGGAAACTGAAAACGATAAAAAGAAATGGAAAGACATCCCATGCTCTTGGATTGGAAGAATTAATATTGTTTAAATGGCCATTCTACCCAAAGCAATCTACAGATTTAATGCAATCCCTATCAAATTACCAATAACATTTTTCACAGAACTAGAACAAATTATCCTAAAATTTATATGTAACCATGGGAGAGCCCCAAATTGCCAAAGAAATCTTGAGAAAAAAGAAGAAAGCTGGAGGTATCATGCTTCCTGACTTCAGACTATACTACAAAGCTACAATAATCAAAACAGTATGGTATTGGCACAACAAGAGCCATACAGATCAGCTGAACAGAATAGAGAGCCCAGAAATAAGCCCATGCACATATGGTCAATTAATCTATGACAACGGAGGCAAGAATATACAGTGGGGAAAAGACAGTCTTCAACAAGTGGTGCTGGGAAAACTGGACAGCTACATTCAAAGGAATAAAATTAGAACATTTTTTTCCACACCATATACAAAAATAAACTGAAAATGGATTAAAGACCTAAATGTAAGACCAGAAACCACAAAAGTCCTAGAAGAAAACATAGGGAGTATGGTCTTTGACAAAGATCTTAGCACTATGTTTTTGGACCTGTCTCTTCAGGCAAGGGAAACAAAAGCAAAAATAAACAAATGGGGCCTAATCAAACTTAAAAGCTTTTACACAGCAAAGGAAACCATCAAAAAAATGAAAATGCAACCTACTGAACATGAGAAGATATTTGCAAATGATATGTCCAATAAGGGGGCAATATCCAAAATATATCAACAGCTAATACAACTCAATATCAAAAACACCCTGATTAAAAAAATGGGCAGAAGACCTGAATAGGCATTCTTCCAAAGAAGACATACAGATGGCCAACAGGCATGTGAAAAGATGTTCAACATCACTAATCATCAGGGAAATGCAAATCAAAACCACAATGAGATATCACCTCACACCAGTCAGAATGACCATCATCAAAAAGACCACAAACAATAAATGTCAGTGAGGAATGTAAAGAAAAGGGAACCCTCCAACTTGGAAAACAGTATGGAGGCTACTCAAAAAATTAAAAATAGAACTAACATATGATCCAGCAATTCCACTCCTGGGTATATATATATATCTGAAGAAAATGAAAACATTAATTCAAAAAGATCTATGTACACCAATGTTCATGGGAGCAATATGTAAAACAGCCAAGATATGGAAGCAACGTAAGTGTCCATCAACAACTGAACAGATAAAGAAGTTTGTGGTATATATATACAATGGAATATTACTCATCCATAATAAAGAATGAAATTTTGCCATACGCAACAACATGGATGGATATAGAGGGTATTATGCTTAGTAAAATGACTCAGACAGAGAAATACAAATACTGCATATTTTCACTTATATGTGGAATATAAAAAATAAAACAAATGAATGGATATAACAAAACAGAAACAGACTCACAGATACAGAGAACAAGCTAGTGGTTACCAGTGGGGAGAGGGATGGGGGGGCATGTGAACAATAATGACTTTAATAATAACTTTAGAATAGACCTAATTTTAATGCTTGTCATGCTTGCAGAAAATTACCCAGGAAATTATTTCTGCAAACAATATTTATTTTTTCTTCTTTAAAATTGAAAGCAAAAGTTTCACACAGAATCACCTGAGCTAGGCTTAGAGTAGTCTCATGTTGCTTTTATAGTGCCCCTGAAAATGAGAAAAAATACTGATTTTCCAAAGTGACTCAATAAAAACAAAAATTGATGAAAATACTTATGAAATAAACTGTTCCAAATAAATTATATGTTTGGTTAAGTCATATTTAAGCAGAAAACTTACTACCATTCTCATTGAAAAGCTTACAAAAATGGTTATCCCATGCCCCTCATTCATTAGCAAGGATATCAAGAATGCAACTGATACCATGTTTGGCAAGAGCCACAAATTTGAACACTTCAGGAGCCAGGTGCAAAAGGTAAATAAATGAGGCAAGTTAAAGCATATCCAAGAGCCCAGCATTTAGCCTTTAGTAATGGCCTCCAAATGTCTTTTATTAAGCAGTCTTTTATTGAAAGCTGTCTTTTATTAAGCAGCCCTGTGGTATTTGTCCCTTTACACTTAGGGAGCACCACCCAGCCTCCCAGTGAAGTGTAGATATTGTTATTACCTCCATTTTATAAATGAGAAAATGGAAGCACTAAAAGGATCAGGAACTTGTCTGTGGTCACACAGCCCTGCATAGTAGTGCCTAGGTAAATGACAAGCAGTGTGACATCAGGACATGAGCTTCTACTTACCATTAATATGGGCTTAATAATTAGAAAATGGTAAATGAAAGTCTTTACACATGTTAACCCATTTAATTCCCACCATAACCCTGAGAGGTAGATACTAGTATTTATACGTTTTACATATACAGAAACTGTATCATAGAAGGTTAAGACAGATGCCCAGTGTTACATGGCTAGTAATTGCAGAGCCAAGAGTTGAAGGCCCAGGTGGTCTGCTTCCAAGCCCCTGCTCTTGGTATGGCTCTCAACCAGAACGATTTTGCCCTCCAGAGAACATTTCAATGTCCAGAGACATTTTGGTTGTTAAAACTGGGGGAGGAGGGAGATACTGGCCTCTTATAGGTAGAGGCCAGGGATGTAGCCAAGTACCCTACAATGCACAGGACAGCCTCACACCCACAACACAAACTGTCCATAGTGCCACTAATGGGAAACATGGGTCTATGCGATTATGACTATGCAGCCATATAGATAGACAAATAGGCCATTGGGAGAGATGGGGACTGACAACACATAAAATCTTCATCTCTAAATAAATCTGTGCTATCACATTGTTTTCATGCTGTCTCTGTCCTCTAAAAAGTGAACTATAAAAAGTAATCCAGATAACTGAATACTTTCATTTAACCAAGACATTGGTTTTTTGTTTTGTATCTTATTATGATATTCAATGTTTCAAATTCTATATTATCTTATAAGAACTTTTTATAATGAAACTCACTTTTATGGAGAATCTTAAAACACTTATTTTCTTGTCACTACACAGGCATATTATTAAAATTCATACATCTCTACATAGTTATCTCTTTAACTGAAACTGTCTCCATTGAATCTTTCTTACCTCATCTTCCCTTCTAACATTTATAAGTTATTTCCCACAAATCACAGTGAAGGTGTTGGTGAAGAAGAAAAATGTGAATGGAATCCTTTTGCCCTTAATTACTTAGCAGCTGCCTTGGCACATTGCTTTCCCTTCTCCCTTCTGCCCCAGAAATGCTTGTTATCTCCATTAATTATTTTCAGAGTTCAGAGAAACAATATGTAATGGGTTAGACAGAGGGGGAGTTAAAGCTGAGGAGCAGTGACGTCACCAGCACAGGACAGCTGGCCGAGAGGGAGTGTTCCTGCTAGTGAAATACAAGACATAAAAGATAAAATACTTAAAAGATACTATGCTTCATGGAGGAAAGGGGAAGGGGTTTCAACAGTGGCCATTAATCCAAAATTCTCCCATCAACAATGGTTTGTTTAAACATCTATTAAACATTTGTAGTTTTAACAATCTGCCTCGAGGTACTTGGAATTTTCTTTAAAACATTTCTTTCTAGGCTTAAAAAATGTGTCCTTTTAAGCTTAAAAATCCAACTGACCTTCTTAATGATCTTCGGAGCAAACAAGAACTTTCTAGATTTAAATTTTGTGTACTTTTGGTCAATGTGACTTCCTGTTTTTGAAAAGGGGAAAGAGATTAAGCAGCCTCCAAAAGCTGCTTACATTTTGGACTGTTCTTTAATATTGATTTTATGTGAGTTAAGTATAAGCTGGTTAAAAACATATGGATTAAATTTTCCTGAAAATATGAATGGTTTTAAAAATTAAGAAGGGGGAATGCTTGGCAAACTGTGATTATTTTTTGTCAAAGCAAAAATATTTGAAAAGTAGTTGTTGCCCTTAAAAAAATATTCCCAATACAGCTAGACTTACCTTCTTTTACTTGTTCTCTTTTTTGTTGTTGTTCTCTTTAATTTACCAGCATTATGCAAACTGTCATAAGTCTATTTTAAGAGTATGCATATTATTAGGAACAAGGAATAAAAATTTATCTGATAGAACTTATATTTTGGGGATTGTTCTTCTATTACTCTAAAATTATATTCTTAAGAATTGCTGTGGGTAGAATTTTTCTTATGCAAATCCATGTGGTAATATTTTTTATACCCCTTTGTAAATTGGAATCATATCACATTTAATTGTAGTTCAAGAAAATTTTGTTTCTACAAAGCAATTATAGATTATATAGAAATAAAGGATATTTGTTATGATTATTATCTTAGTCCATTCGGGCTCCTATACCAAAACATCATAAATTAGGTGGCTTATAAACAGCAGAAATTTATTCCTCACAGTTTTTGAGGTTGGTAAGTCCAAGATCAAGGCACTAGAGGATTCGGGGTCTGGTGAGAGCCTACTTTTTGGTTCAAAGACAACACCTCCTAGTTATAACCTCATATGGCAGAAGGTGCAAGGGAACTTTCTCCACTGGCTCTCTTTTATAAGGGCACTAATCCAATTCAAGAGGGCTCTACCTTCAAGACCTAATCACATCCCAAAGGCCCATCTCCTAATATTACATCACCTTGGAGGTTAGGATTTCAATGTATGAATCTGGAAAGCGGGACATAGATATTCAAATCACACCAGTTACTCATGTTAGTGATGGTAGTTTTAAGCACAAGGCTGTGTCTTATATCTTATTAAACTTATATATATAAGTTTAATAAGTGGGTCAAAGAACTTAGGCTATAAGTGAAACTAGTAAAATTAGCTCTTTCTAAGTTCATATAGTTGCCAAAATCCAGAAATATTAACCAAGGTGGTTTAAACAAAATTTTCCCTTAAGAAAAGCACAGTTAGCATCGCAGGGTGAAAGGGGAAACAAAAACTACAGAGTAATCTGAACTTGAATCAGATGATACTAATTAGGCTCAGTCACATGATCCTTGGCTTACACTACTAGGCACCAAAAACAGGTGGGCCCAACTGCAGGTGAAGTTTGACATCATTTCTCTAAAGGTATCTAGAGTTGTTATTTGAGATTGCTTTAATATCTAAAAGAGCATTTATAGAAAGAAAAATATCAAGTACTATGTCTTACTACATAACTTTATATAGCAAATTCCATAGTTGTCAGATTTCTCATATTTACTAAGTTTTATTCCCTTTCTACTCATCCCCTGCTTTCTTTCCCACTACTGCAAAGAGTGTCACAGTTAGAGCTACATAAGTTTTATATATCAATGTAAGACAGATTTGTAATACAAATATATGTATACATAAATGACAAAAAAGTATAATGATAATAAGTTGAAAGATCTGTAACCTACACCTTGTATAAGCTCTTGGAAATAAAAATTATAATAACCGCTATTAGCTTTGAGTATATGCAAGAAACTGCTCTAAATAATTCACATACTATTGTTATCTTTCTACTTTTGCCAGCAATCATGGAAGGCAGATACCATTCACATGTTATAGAGGATAGATCTGAAATACAATTTTTATCATAAACTGATAATCCGAGATTTGAATACAAGGTTTTCTTCTTTTAAACAAACTTTGTTCTATACCATGTTATATATCAAATTTTTATATGTATGTAAATATGTATATATATACATGCATATATTTGCATTTTAAAACTTGTTACTGAATTTCACCTCAGAATGTGATTGTCACTAATAGGTCTCTGTTTCTGAATATTAAATAATCTGTCAATTATATTACTTGGAGTCCAATGTTAATCTAAAGAAGTGCTAAACACTCTTTGTACTATGTTGAATGCAACCCTCTTCGTTTTTCTGAATTTCTAAGGTTTTTATGGAGCCTTTGTCTTTAAAATATCCTTAATAATGTTGATGTTGACCTTATTTATTTTATTTTATTTTTTGTGGTATGTGGGCCTCTCACCGTTGTGGCCTCTCCCATTGCGGAGCACAGGCTCCGAACGCGCTGGCTCAACGGCCGTGGCTCACAGGCCCAGCCGCTCCACAGCATGTGGGATCTTCCCGGACTGGGGCATGAACCCGTGTCCCCTGCATCAGCAGGCGGACTCTCAACCACTGCGCCACCAGGGAAGCCCTGACCTTATTTTTTAAAAGAATTTAAATGCCTCTAGTAAAATGATAATCCTTCCCAACACAATACATTTTTGTTAATCATACAGTTTTCCTCATAACAGATGTTTGGAAGTGTGTGGAATTGAGCTACTAAATTTCACTCCCTTCTTTATTTCATTTTCTGTTACAGGAACATCCCTCGTTAGGCCAACTTTCAGAAAAGTTAATAGACAACAACATTAATGTCATATTTGCAGTTCAAGGAAAACAGTTTCACTGGTATAAGGTATGTTAACTCCCAAAATATAAAAATTAAAATGTTTGCATCTATAGTTAAAATTAGAATACTTTTTAGAACCCCAGGTAAGGATTCTGGAGTTATTATACTTTGTACAATCTAAATTTAATACTGTATTAACTAACATAGCCCAAGTGTCCATTCCTCTGGTGAGATGGGGCAGGAGATGCTCTCCTCAACTCCTTGCCTGGGTGGGCAACTCAGGCTCCAGGGCCAGCAGAAATCCTCATATGAGGGTCCCACTGAGTTCCCCGGTCAGAGTACTGTAGCTGAGTGGAGTGGCTGCTTGGGACTACTGCTCAGGTGCTGCAGAAAGCCTTCTTGGAATCTGACATGTTATCACTCTGGGACCATTGGCCAGCTACTCCTGACTTGGTCACATGAAGGCTGACTGTTACAGACTCTGAACTGAAGAGAACCAACACTATTAGGGTATCTCGCACCACCATGAATGCAAGGTACTTCAATTAAGAGTATCAGGAGAACATCTATAAATCCCAGACTGGCATGTGCAAGTTCTGCTGGTGGAATAACCCAATGTATCTGGGTGACCTTTGGAGACAGCTGAGACAGAGCTACAACAGGGCAGTGGCTGACACCCAACTCATAGCCCATCTTCTCCAGCCGTGTGGCTGCCAGGGTCTTGGGGCTCCGGCCGGCTGTAAGGCCTGAGCCTCTGAGATGGGAGAGCTGAATTCAGGACATTGGTCTACCAGAGACCTCCCAGCCCCACGAAATATCAATCGGCGAGAGCTCTCCCAGAGATCCCCATCTCAAAGCTAAAACCCAGCTCCACTCAATGACAAGCAAGGTCCACTGCTGGACACCCCATGCCAAATAATTAGCAAGGCAGGAACACAAACCTACCCCTCAACAGAGAGGCTGCCTAACATCATAACAAGTTCACACAAACCCCAAAACACACAACCAGACGCGGTCCTGCCAGAAAGACAAGATCCAGCCTCATCCACCAGAACACAGGTGCTAGTCCCATCCACCAGGAAGCCTACACAACCCACTGAACCAACCTTACCCACTGGGGGCAGACACCAAAAACAACAGAAACTACGAACCTGTAGCCTGCGAAAAGGAGACCCAAAACACAGTAAGTTAAGCAAAATAAGACACAGAAACACACAGCATATGAAGGAGCAACGTAAAAACCCACCAGACCAAACAAATGAAGAGGAAATAGGCAGTCTACCTGAAAAAGAATTCAGAGTAATGATAGTAAAGATGATCCAAGATCTTGGAAATACAATGAAGAAAATACAAGAAATGTTTAACAAGGACCTAGAAGAACTAAAGAGCAAACAAACAAGGATGAACAACACAATAAATGAAATTAAAAATTCTCTAGAAGGAATCAATAGCAGAAAAACTGAGGCAGCAGAAGAGATAAGTGACCTGGAAGATAAAATAGTGGAAATAACTACCACAGAGCAGAGTAAAGAAAAAAGAATGAAAAGAATTCAGGACAGACTCAGAGACCTCTGGGACAAGATTAAATGCATCAACATTCAAATTATAGGGGCCCCATAAGAAGAAGAGAAAAAGAAAGGGAAGGAAAAAATATCTGAAGAAATTATAGTTGAAAACTTCCCTAATATGGGAAAGGGAACTGTCAGTCAAGCCCAGGAAGCATAGAGAGTCCCATACAGGATAAATCCAAGGAAAAACACTCCAAGACACATATTAATCAAGCTATCAAAAATTAAATACAAGGAAAAAATATTAAAAGCAGCAAGGGAAAAACAACAAATAACATACAAGGGAATCCCCATAAGGTTAACAGCTGATCTTTCAGCAGAAACTCTGCAAGCCAAAAGGGACTGGCAGGACATATTTAAAGTGATGAAAGAGAAAAAACTATAACCAAGATTACTCTAACCAGCTAGGATCTCATTCAGATTCAACAGAGAAATTAAAACCTTTACAGAAAAGCAAAAGCTAAGAGAAACCACCAAACCAGCTTTACAACAAATGCTAAAGGAACTTCTCTAGGCAGGAAACACAAGAGAAGGAAAAGACATACAATAACAAACCCAAAACAACTAAAAAAATGGTAATAGAAACATACATATCGATAATTACCTTAAATGTAAATGGGTTAAATGCTCCCACCAAAAGACACAGACTGGTTCAATGGATACAAAAACAAGACCCATATATATGCTGTCTACAAGAGACCTACTTCAGACCTAGGGACACATACAGACTGAAAGTGAGGGGATGGAAAAAGATATTCCATGCAAATGGAAATCAAAAGAAAGATGGAGTAGCAATTCTCATATCAGACAAAACAGACTTTAAAATAAAGACTACTACAAGAGACAAAGAAGGACAGTACATAATGACCAAGAGATCAATCCAAGAAGAAGATATAACAATTATAAATATTTATGCACCCAACATAGGAGCACCTCAAAACATAAGGCAAATGCTAACAGCCATAAAAGGGGAAATCGACAGTAACACATTCATAGTAGAGGACTTAAACACCCCACTTTCACCAATGGACAGATCATCCAAAATGAAAATAAATAAGGAAACACAAGCTTTAAATGATACATTAAACAAGATGGACTTAATTGATATTTATAGGACACTCCATCCAAAAACAATAGGATACACTTTCTTCTCAAGTGCTCATGGAACATTCTCCAGGATAGATCATATCTTGGGTCACAAATAAAGCCTTGGCAAATTTAAGGAATTTGAAATTCTATCAAGTATCTTTTGAAACCACAATGCTATGAGACTACACATAAAATAAAGGAAAAAATCTGTAAAAAATGCAAACACATGGAGGCTAAACAATACACTACTAAATAACCAAGAGATCACTGAAAAAATCAAAGAGGAAATCAAAAAATACCTAGAAACAAAGGACAATGAAAACACGATGACCCAAAACCTTTGGGATGCAGCAAAATCAGTTCTAAGATGGAAGTTTATAGCAATACAATCCTACCTCAAGAAACAAGAAACATTTCAAATAAACAACTAACCTTACACCTAAAGCAATTAGAGAAAGAAGAACAACAACAAAAAAAAACCCAAAGTAAGCAGAAGGAAAGAAATCATAAAGATCAGATCAGAAATAAATGAAGAAGACATGAAGGAAATGATAGCAAAGATCAATGGAAATGAAAGCTGGTTCTTTGAGAAGATAAACGAAATTGATAAACCATTAGCCAGACTCATCAAGAAAAAAAAGGGAGAAGACTCAAATAAGTAGAATTAGAAATGAAAAAGGAGACGTAACAACTGGCACTGCACAAATGCAAAGGATCATGAGAGATTACTACAAGCAACTCTATGCCAATAAAATGGACAACCTGGAAGAAATGGACAAATTCTTAGAAAAGCACAACCTTCTCAGACTGAACCAGGAAGAAATAGAAAATATAAACAGACCAATCACAGGCGCTGAAATTGAAACTGTGATTAAAAGTCTTCCACAAACAAAAGCCCAGGACCAGATGTCTTCACAGGTGAATTGTATCAAACATTTAGAGAAGAGCTAATATCTATCCTTCTCAAACTCTTCCAAAATATAGCAGAGGGAGGAACACTCCCAAACTCATTCTACAAGGTCACCATCACCCTGATAACCAAACCAGACGAAGATGTCACAAAAAAAGAAAAGTACAGGCAAATATCACTGATGAACATAGATGCAAAAATCCTCAACAAAGTATTAGCAAAGAGAATCCAACAGCACTTTAAAAGGATCATACACCCTGATCAGGTAGGGTTTTCCCAGGAATGCAAGGATTCTTCAATATGCAAATCAATCACTGTGATAAACCATATTAAGAAATTGAAGGAGAAAAACCATATGATCATCTCAATAGATGCAGAAAAATCTTTCGACAAAATTCAACACCGATTTATGATAAAAACCCTCCAGATAGTAGGCATAGAGGGAACTTACCTCAACATAATAAAGGCCATATACGACAAACCCGCAGCCAACATCATTCTCAATGGTGAAAAACTGAAACCATTTCCTGTAAGATCAGGAAGAAGACAAGGTTGTCCACTCTCACCACTATTATTCAACACAGTTTTGGAAGTTTTAGCCACAACAAGCAGAGAAGAAAAAGAAATAAAAGGAATCCAAATTGGAAAAGAAGAAGTAAAACTGTCACTGTTTACAGATGACATGATACTATACATAGAGAATCCTAAAGATGCTACCAGAAAACCACTAGAGCTAAACAATGAATTTGGTAAAGTAGCAGGATACAAAATTAATGCACAGAAATCTCTTGCATTCTTAGCCACTAATGATGGAATATCGAAAGAGAATTTAAGGAAATACTCCCATTTACCGTTGCAACAAAAAGATAAAATACTTAGGGTTAAACCTACCTAAGGAGACAAAAGACCTGTATGCAGAAAACTGTAAGACACTGATGAAAGAAATTAAAGATGATACAAACAGATGGAGAGATATACCATGTTCTTGGATTCAAAGAATCAACATTGTGAAAATGACTATACTACCCAAAGCAATCTACAGATTCAATGCAATCCCTATCAAACTACCAATGGCATTTTTCACAGAACTAGAACAAAAATTTCGCAATTTGTATGGAAACACAAAAGACCTTGAATAGCCGAATAGCCAAAGCAATCTTGAGAAAGAAAAACGGAGCTTGAGGAATCAGGCTCCCTTACTTCAGACACTACTACAAAGCTACAGGAATCAAGACAGTGTGGTACTGCCACAAAAAGAGAAATATAGATCAATGGAACAGGATAGAAAGCCCAGAAATAAACCCACGCACATATGGTCACCTTATCTTCAAAGGAGACAAGAATACATAGTGCAGAAAAGACAGCCTCTTCAATAAGTGGTGCTGGGAAAACTGGACAGCTACATGTAAAAGAATGAAATTAGAACACTGCCTAACACCATACACAATAATAAACTTTAAATGGATTAAAGACCTAAATGTAAGGCCAGACACTATAAAACTCTTAGAGGAAAACATAGGCAGAACACTCTATGACATAAATCAGAGCAAGATCCTTTTTGACCCACCTCCTAGAGAAAAGGAAATAAAAACAAAAATAAACAAATGGGACCTAATGAAACTTAAAAGCTTTTGCACAGCAAAGGAAACCAGAAAGAAGACGAAAAGACAACCCTCAGAATGTGAAAAAATATTTGCAAACGAAGCAAGTGACAAAGAATTAATCTCCAAAATATACAAGCAGCTCATGCAGCTCAATATCAAAAGAACAAAACAAGCCAATCCAAAAATGGGCCGAAAGCCTAAACAGACATTTCTCCAAAGAAGATATACAGATTGCCAACAAACACATGAAAGGATGTTCAACATTACTAATTATTAGAGGAATGCAAGTCAAAACTACAATGAGGTATCACCTCACACCGGTCAGAATGGCCATTATCAAAAAGTCTACAAACAATAAATGCTGGAAAGGGTGTGGAGAAAACAGAACCCTCTTGCACTGTTGGTGGGAATGTAAATTGATACAGTCACTATGGAGAACAGTATGGAGGTTCCTTAAAAAACTAAAAATAGAACTACCATACGACCCAGCAATCCCACTACTGTGCATATACCCTGAGAAAACCATAATTCAAAAAGAGTCATGTACCACAATGATCACAGCAGCTCTATTTACAATAGCCAGGACATGGAAGCAACCTAAGTGTCCATCAACGGATGAATGGATAAAGAAGATGTGGCACATATATACAATGGAATATTACTCTGCCATAAAAAGAAACGAAGTTTTGTTACTTGTAGTGAGGTGGATGGACCTAGAGTCTGTCATACAGAGTGAAGTAAGTCAGAAAGAGAAAAACGAATACCGTATGCTAACACATATGTATGGAATCTAATTTTAAAAAATGGTTCTGAAGAACCTAGGGGCAGGACAGAAATAAAGACACAGATGTGGAAACTGGACTTGAGGACACAGGGAGAGGGAGTCGTGGGCTGGGATGAGATGAGAAAGTGACATGGACGTTTATAGACTACCAAATGTTGAATGGATGGCTGGTGGGAAGCAGCTGCATAGCACAGGGAGATCAGCTCGGTGCTTTGTGACCACCTAGAGGGGTGGGATAGGGAGGCCTGGAGGGAGATGCAAGAGGGAGAGGATATGGGGATATATGTATACATATGGCTGGTTCACTTTGTTATACAGCAGAAGGTAACACACCATTGTAGAGCAATTATACTCCAATAAAGATGCTGAAATTTTAAAAAAAGTAATGTATACTACACAGGGTCTTAAGTTAGCAGTTAAGTATAAATAAGTATAAATTCTATGTTTGTAATACCTAGAACCAAGTGTGGGCACTGATGCTTGGTGTTGTACTGACTGTGACAATAATGGAGGAGACTTTTATCAGGTGAAAAGTAGTTCACACTCCAAGTATACCACTCATGTCCAGAGTTCTGCTTTTTCTAGCCCATGGGCGTATCTTTATAATAGATTAGGTTGGGGAATAGCAGCATATTTTAAAATAGCACCAACGTACCTAGGTTTGGTCTAGGTCATCTAGTAAAGGAACAAGAGGAGCCATGGAAGTGGCTAACCCAGTCAAAGCCTTCCTACATAAGAATAATGTTGATTTTGTCCAGTATCTTTTGGGCCAGGTGAGTCCTACAAGCCCAAAAGACGTTTGGCATCTATGTCACTCTGGCAGCACCCAATGGGATTCCCCCTGTCACCCTCAAACCTGTAACTTCTGTGATCCTGCTATAGCTTTCTTTTCACAGTCTTTAAGGTTCTTTTTTCCAGAAAACTTTTTTTCATTTCTACAATATTGTGATACCCTAATTTTCATTACACATATCTGTTCACTGGGTCTTCTTCATCTCCTTTGTTGTCTTTGCTTCTTCCTTCTACTCCTAATGTCCTTCACTTATTTTTTAATACTTCACAGAAACTACATTTTCTTTTGGCTTCAACAAATACTTGAACCCATTTTAACTTGCCACAAAGCTGGTGTTCCCTTCAACAATTTCCCTAATACCTGACTACCACGTTTATCATCTGAAAGTGCTACTTAAATTATACCATTTCTTCTCTTAGAAATTTATAGTGAAAATATAAATCCCTGTTTTCCCAAACTTATATATCATGGAACCCCCTTTTTAAGCAAACAACCATTAATATCCACAGAAGTAGGGCTCTGACCCAAATTAAATGCCCAAATCACTTTATTAACAATAGTAACTGCTTCCACTTATTGAGCACTTACAATTGTCAGGCACTGAGTTTATTAACATTAACTCATTTAATACTCTTAAAACTCATAACAATGAGGGCAATATTACTAGTATGCCCATTTTAAAGATGAAGGAAATGCATTTAGGGAAGTTATATACTTCCCCAAACTTTCCTAACAGCCTAAATCCTGTGTTCTTAACCCCTAAGCTTAAATTTCAAATTGAATTTCAACTTACTGTGCAGCTCTTTATTGCTTTTACCTCCTTTTTCTCTGCTATTACTTCCTGATGGTGATATTAGCTCTAGCAGTTTCTCCCTACTCCTTTAAGAAAATTTCCACTGACTGTTAAACCATAAAACCAGGTTTATTATTAATTGAATTGTGTGCAAAGTAAGAGTCAGCAGGTTCTAAAAGCCTGACAGGCTCTGCTAAGAGTCCTGTGTATGCCGTTTCAGTCACCTAATTTGGCTGCTCAGAGATATTTTTATTAATTATCTTTGTTTGGATTGTAACAGCCTCCTAACTCATCTCCCAAATCTATCTTCCACTCGGCTGCAGGATGAGCTATTTGAATCACAGGTGTGAGCACAGTACTCCCCAGAGTAAAATGTTCCAGTGGTTCCATCTAGAGGATCAAGTCTTTAATATTGTCTGCGTTAAACTTGTCCCTCCAGTCGTGCTTCTAATCCTCCTGTGTACACACACACACCAGGCTCTTTCTTTCCTTTGTGACTTTGTTCTTGCTACCTATCTCCCATGCCTGGAAGCCCTTCTCCATCATTACTTGACTCTTACTCATCCTTTAAGACACAGCTCATGAATCACCTCCTCCAGGAAACAGTCCCTGACAACCTTCCCCAGCTCTCAAATGCTTGCTCAGTATCCCTCTCATTAGGGTCTGTACATATGTCTATTGCTTCAGGTGTACGTTGTTTTTTGAAACTGTCATTTATATTCCTGTGAGATCCTGAAGGATGGAAACTATGTGGCGTAGCAATTTAGCATTCCCAAAGTGGTATATGGTGGTTAATCAGGGTTGTATAAATGAATTTTTAAAATATTTAACTGATACATTTTCCCTATTACCTGAGATACCAAATTGTTAGTAACCAAGTAGTAGCTGGCATACAGCAGGAACTTAATGATACTTGTGAATGGTAAAATGAGTATATAAATGTATTTCAAGACTTTTCATAATCTGATTCCATATAAATATGCACCATTCACTCTAGTCAGACTAGTTTCTTCTCTATTCTTACTTCATCTACAACTTGGGTAAACCTTTAAGCCTTTGCTAATTCTCATTTCTCACTAGGAATACCTAGAGTTGATTCCATAATTATTATGTACCATCCATCAAGAACACCTGCTCCATGCAGCTTCCATTTGTGACTCTGATTTTTTTCTCCTGTCTGGGCAAATATGTCCTAAAGACCATTCCATGGAAAAGTAGTTCTGCAAAATAGTTGTATATGTTACATGAGAAAAGAGTTTTGTAATTAAGTAAATGTTAGGGAATGCTGCATTTAATAATGCTAAATTATTTCTGAATTGCAGTGGTGTACATTTTGAGTCTCTATGTGGAATAAACCATATGCAGAATTTATCAAACTTATTTGCCCTCAGAACCCTTTTCATTTTAAAATCTCTTGGGACCATGTTCTATGGGAGATAGTTTGGGAAATGCCGGTCTGTGCTTTGAGTTTTAGGTCAGCATGTAACTTGTGAGCGCACACACACTCATGTACATACAAATACATACTATTTCAGGAACATATGTTTTGGCTGCTCTGCTTAGTTGCTTATATTTTTCTTGTGTCTCATATTTTTTGATTCATGTAATGACTCACCTTCCACTGATAACTACAGATTTTTTAATATTTGATTGCTAAACCATTGTATACTATTGTCATTAAGTGCAGGTTATTGGTATGTTTTCTAGGATCTTCTACCCCTGTTGCCTGGCACCATTGCTGGTGAAATAGAATCAAAGGCTGCAAACCTCAATAATCTGGTTGTAGAAGCCTATAAGGTATGTATATACTGTACACATTTTTTCAAATAAACTTTTAACCCCAATTTCCATGGCAAGGTACAAACTAATGCCCTATCATCTTGAGAGGAGTGGTGGAAAAAACAGATTAGGAATTAGGAAACTGAGCTTAGCCCTGGGTCTACCACTAACTAGTTATAGAACCTTGGGAAAGTCATTTCAGCTTTCTGTGCTTCACTATGTCTCAATGACACAGTTTACTAAACTCAGGTTGAGCTACAGACTATCTAAATTTCCTTCCTCATCAAATGTTCAGTGAGTCACCAAATCACAGCTATAGAATATACTTTATTACCAAGAAATTTCACAATTTCCAGTGCCATAAAGATAAAGTAATCAATCCACAGTGTTATTTAAACAGCAACTTTCCAGGGAAAATGAACTATATGAGATATAGAGATTACTAAGAGAACTTTGTTGGGGTCTCCTAGATCAATCACTTGGTTGTTCGGTCATTTACTTTAGCAGTTTTACTAAACTAGTTTGATTAAAAGAATCATCCTAAGAGATACACTACTTTATTGAGATGACAGTTGTATGCTGTCCCCAGTTCGTGTAGAGTGGGTACCAAATGCAAAGATTTAAGAAACATCTGCTCTCTCAATCTAAGTCATTTCTGGATAGAATAATCTCTTTTAAGAAGTTGTAATAATAGTAGCTGTCATTTTAATACCACTAAGAACCAATTATTTTCCATACATGACCTCATTTAATCCACACAACCGACCTATAAGGCAAGTATTAGTACTCCCACTGTGTATTTGTAGAACTTCAAAAAAGCTAAGCAAATCAATCAAAGGCCAAACAGCTAACAAGCAGAAGCAGCAGCACCAGAACCTAGGTCTTCCTTAATTCTAGCTTCCAGGTGCTTCCTCCTGTGTTACACAATCTGTTTTTCTGTTGTTGTTTTTTCTTTTTTACATAGTGTCTAAAGATATGCTTTATTCTACCCTGAATTTATGCACCATTGATAAACTCTCACTTCCCAAAATTCTCTTTTTCCCTTCCTGACACAGTAGAGTTGAACAGTGTTAAAGTAGCCCAAGCATTGTGAGAAATCGCAGGCTTCTCTTCTCATTTTCTTCATGGAACATCTGCCTTCGACTCAATTACAAAAGAGAAAGGCAGGAAGTAGACACGGGATAGAAAATGAAGGACTTGTTTAAACTTTCTTTTTTTAAAAGGAAAATAAACCTTGCGAGATTTTTTTGTTTTTGTGTTTTTTGCCAAGGAATTTTTCTATATCTGAAGACTATGTTGGATGAAATAAGAAAAGCATTTTTAATTATATTTCTTCTTCACTGTTACGAAACAAAAACAAAAAACATTAGGACTGGTGGAGCTTCTTATCAAGGAAAACCAAACCTATGTACAATTCGTTCCCATCCGAAGTTTGTTCCCAAGTATAATCAAAATAAGAAAGGAGCTTACAGTGTTAGAAGTCACCCTAGTTTTCATAGTATGAACCCATTTATTACCCCAAAGAAAAAATATAAGTCGACAAACTTTCCTGTATCTCAAACTGCACCCATGGAAAGGGAAACAGCAGTTTTTTTTTTCATGTTCTTTATTTGCTAGGATAGGTATGTGATGCATTATCTAATTGCAGTTCTGATTAACCTTAAACAATCTGAATAACAATTTTAATAAAACCAACAAAAACTCTGGCGAAACAATCTCCTTAAGTTGGGGTTCTGTTATTATTTTATATATGTCTATACTTTCAAAATTCTTCTGAAATTTCATTTTGTCTTCACAGCTCAACAGAAACTGTTCACAGTTCATTGAAGAAAAAAATAATAGAAATATTTTATTCTAACTTTTAATACTTTGCATTTCCTTTTTAAGACTTTTATAAAATTATATACAAATTTAGTACAGGTGAATGTGATTGCATTTTGTTTTTTATCCTTTACATCTGCATTGCCATTAGAATTAAAACTATATAAAAATCATGACTATAATAACTTAATAGTAATTTAGCTGAAATTAAGACAGAAAAAAAATTATGTTGAATAAAAAATAATTATACATTAGAAAAAATAAATTCTGCCTCTGTTCCTGTTAGATATTAAAAGACAAGCTTAAGACTGTGTCTGAAACTTAATTTCTTTTTTTTGCGGTACGCGGGCCTCTCACTGTTGTGGCCTCTCCCATTGCGGAGCACAGGCTCCGGACGCGCAGGCTCAGCGGCCATGGCTCACGGGCCCAGCCGCTCCGCGGCATGTGGGATCTTCCCAGACCAGGGCACTAACCCGTGTCCCCTGCATCGGCAGACGGACTCTCAACCACTGCGCCACCAGGGAAGCCCTGAAACTTAATTTCTTAATCTCAAAACTGGGCAAAATTTTAGCTATTTGTCTTCATAACCTGTTTGAAAAACATTGGTTAAACTAGATTAAGGTTTTAAGGAAAGCAGAATTTCAAAAGGGCAAAAAGAACAGTCATGGTATTAGGAACTTCCTTCTGATTTGTCAAACCAACGATATCAATACCATTTGTATACCATTAGAAGTTTCTATTTTTTACTGAAATTGTTTAATTAAGTGATTACAATGTATGAATTCTCTAGTAGATAAAAAATGTGACTAATGTAGTCTTACCTTTATTCAAATAAAATTTGAGGAAGTATCTTACTCTAAAGATTTACTACCATAATTCCATGATCAATTATTAATCAGTAAGCACACATCTCTTTATTGATTATACAGTTGAAGAAGAAAAATTACTCAAGTAAAGAATTAGAAACCATGGGGATTTCTTTTTCCTTCACACCCTGCTACTCACTCTTTCCTTAGGTACATACTTCATCTTTTCCCTTTCCTTTTGTTTACAAAAATAAGTTAAGGATTTTTGCATGTGATAGACTCTTAGTTTTATGAGATGAAATTCACACAGATCTACAGAATATATTTAATGTAGCAAGAACTTTTGGAACCCAGAGATTGGATGAAATTAGGATGTGCTTGATACATAATAGGCAATACATACATGTTTTTTGAATGATTATATAAATTAGTGAATAAATGAGCAAATGATTTTCTGCCCAGTAAGGGGCCCTATTTCAGTATTAAGGATTGGAACAAATTTGATTGACATAAGCAAGCACCAGGGATTTGGCAAAAATTCTAGGCCATTCTTGGAGAATTTATAGAGCCATAACTGGCAGGTATTTCTTATACCTACAGTATAGAAATGCCCTCCCCAAAATTTACCTTTCAATTCTGTATCAGTAAGGCAGTTTAGCTTTCATGATAGTCTAAAATGTTTGAAACGGAAATGCTTCTTTAACAGCTGTAAATGTCAGAAGCATGTTCCAGATTTTAAGCTGTCAAGATTTAGCCTCTGTGATGATATATGTATTCTCAATGCTTTATTTAAATTTTACCAAAAAATATAAATGTTATTGGATTAAAATGATTATTTTCCTAACAAGCTGAGTGAGAAATATCTCTGAAGTGATCAAAATGCAGTCATGGAAATATGTGAAAAAATAGAGCCATTTAAATGCAGATAATCCTTCAGTATTTTTTATGTATTTCAAATGTAATTGGGTCATTATGTGGAAACACTGTTTTTAATCGACCTTTTACAGAGACAACTCTTTGATTTAGTTAAAAATTAAATCTAGAATGACATGATAAACTTGACTCTGTTTTGTTGCTTACATTAGAAACTGCTATAGTATACAACTAAAAAATGTCATCTCTGCAGAAACTCATTTCAGAAGTGAAAGTTCAGGTGGAAAACCAGATAAAAGGCATCTATTTTAACATTACTGCCATCTGTCCAGATGGGAGCAGAAAGCCAGGCACAGACGGATGCGGAAATGTGACAAGCAATGACGAAGTATGTGCATGTGCGTTTTTCCCATTTAAAGTAAACTAAGTTGTTTGGCATGCTTTCTTACAGAAAAATCAAACCATTCAGAAAAACTTTTTTTACTACCGACCTCAAGAATCTCATTTACACTTCAAAGTAACTTTTATTATCTAATCCCTAAGTTCCTACTTGTTGTAACTCCATTGACTGTTTTCTCAAACTCTCTAGTTAAAATAAATAAATATATATCATATTAAATAATTATTTAATAATAATAACTTTAAACTTAGATGACACAGCCAGTGAATGTTAGGAAATCATATCTCCTCAAACAAGAAGTGCCTATACTTAGGATGATGATAATACCTTTTTGTTTCAAATCTGAAAATTCTCAGAGTAAATGTGAAAGTTGAAAGTAAAAACGACAGAGAAGAATGCTGTTGATAAAGATTAAGAATTACAAAATCTTTCACTTTGTGATTGTCCCAGTACACTTGTATTAGCTCAATACAATGACCTACGAGGTAGGGAAATTTGTTAAGAGCAACAACAACGACAAAAAAGTGTCATCATTTAACTAAAAAGGAATGAGATATGGAAAAGAGAGATCCAGATTATAGCAGCATCAGGAAATAGGACTGGGGAAGATACGGATTCTCCCAGGATTGGCACAATAGAAAGTAAATATACAGAAATATGCTTTTAAAAGAAATTCTTGTAGAATGAAGTGATTTTCAGTGAGTCATTTACCTCTTGAGGCATCAGTTGCCTCATTTTTAAATAAACAGCTAGAACTAGAAGATTTCCAATCCTACCTCCATCCATCTCCAAGGTTCTATGATGTTATTATTTTAATATCATGCTATAGACAAAAAGAAAAAGTTACTGAAAGAGATTAAAAATCCTAGTATTCTAAGGTTGAATAAAGGAGAATCTTCCTTCTCTTTAGTTAGAATGTAATTTTCTCTCTTGGGAAGTTTAGAATCTGCAGGTAGTATAGTTGTTCCAACAAGCTGTATATTTGAAATTAATTATTTCAAATTCAAATTCTGTAGGCTCCTCCATAATCACTCCTTGAATTTTGTTCAAAAGATATTTTATGCCAGTTTACAAAATACATATTTAATTTCCACTGAATATAGAGAAACTTTGTGCTAGCAAAAGATAGTGCTAAGTTAGTTTCTGAGAAAAGGTTACCTTTTTAGAAGTAGCTCTTTCTTTCAAAACCGATTTTGGCAGAATGGTTTTCCTTACTCCTTACACTTTTTTTTCTTTTTCTTTGTCCACATCCCTTTTTTCCCTCACTTTCAACCAAGTAGTATAAACAGTTTGACTAAGGAAGAGTCATTTGACCACTTAATCGTATAAACCCCAAGTTTTGCTCTATTAATATTGGCAGTTGACCACATTATCCTACAGTCTGTTAATCCTTATATTTTTAAAGAGAAAAAACATTTCAAGTCTGACACCAACTGTATTGATTTTAATATTATGAGACTAATTCTAATTCCGAATGGATATATATATAACGTATAAACCTAAATTTAGACCTTTCATATCAGTGTGTATATTTGTGCTAGGCTTTTTGGTTGGGATGGATATCTATCTATCTATATCTATATACACATACATATATATATATATAGAGAGAGAGAGAGAGAGCGTGAATCTCTATATATTCATATATATATCTATCTCTATATATTCATCCATATCTATTATCATCTATCTATCTAATCTAACTCCATCCCAACCAAAAAGCCTAGCACAAAGTATTTTTAAATTGTAACTTATCTCAGTCTAATATGGAAAAAAAACATGTAACCTTCTTATTTGCCAAAGTACCTGAAGATCATAAGGTGAGCTAACAAATATAAATAGACACACTAAGCCAATTGTGTTGTACAGGAAGGCAAAATAGAGAAAAAGAAAAAATTTGGCAGGAGAAAGACATTCTGTAGTTTGCATGGGAGAAACCAATTCCTGCCAGGCCAGATCCTTAGTTGTGGACTAACATCTTCCAGTGAGACAAATGTATGACCTTTTATTGAGATCTTAAGATCTAAAAGTGAGAATCCTAAATCTTTTTCCCTTGAGTAACATCAGGGAAAGCCCCATATTTTCTTCATAACACCATGTATAAACTAAGATTTAACTCTAAAGTTACTTGGGCCCCTGGAAAACAGAAACAAAATAAAAATTGTTCATTTGAACAATTGTTCATCTCAGGGTTTTAAACCAGTAGAGCAGAAGCTCTTGACTTTACTTTATTTGATCTATCTTTAGTGCCAAATATATTCAGTAACTCCACATGTTAAGGACTGAATCCAGAAAATGGTCTATTCTCTCTCAAGTTTACTAAGAAGTCAGTTGAGGATATAAATTAATGATCGGAAGTAGAGTACACATTTCAAATAGGCTTGAACCCATGTCCATTTAATGCTGTAATACAGGCAAGTCTCAGTCATTGCATCCTTTAACTCTCCAGTTCATTAATTAGGAAATAAATGAAATTAAAAAGGAATGTTATGTCTACATATGAGCGTGCATGTGTAATTTATAAATATTAATTTATATAAGATGGTATATTATTGACTTAAATATTAACAGATATAATATTGGTAATAAAAATTATCAAGACATATAAATATATTTTCTTCCTCCCCACCCAAATATTTAGGTTCTTTTCAATGTAACAGTTACAATGGAAAAATGTGATGTCATGGAAGGAAAGAGCTATGCAATAATCAAACCTATTGGTTTCAATGAAACCACTAAAATTCATATACATAGAAACTGCAGCTGTCGGTGTGATGACAGCAGAGGACCTAAAAGAAAGTGTGTAGAAGAAACTTTTCTAGATGCCAAGTGCTTCCAGTGTGATGAGAATAAATGTCATTTTGATGAAGATCAATTTCCTTCTGAAAGTTGCAAGTCACACAAGGATCAACCGGCTTGCAGCAGTAGAGGAGTTTGTATTTGTGGGAAATGTTTATGTCACAAAATTAAGCTTGGAAAAGTGTATGGAAAATACTGTGAAAAAGATGACTTTTCTTGTCCATATCACCATGGAAATCTGTGTGCTGGTGAGTATAAGTATGTACATGCAGTTATTTATATAGTTATATATTAAACTAGCATATATGCTAAAGTATCTTTAAATCACATCTTTATAATTACCAACTTTGAATATGAATTTAATATTCAAACTTTCAAAGTCTGTGAAATTAGGACATAGCTACAGATTTATAGTACATGATTCTGATATTTATAGTTTAAATTATTTTATACAGGAAATATTTAAAAATTAGAACCAAAAGTTAATTGTTATTTTCAAGTATGCCTTGATCTTGTAAAGACATATACCAGAAAAGGAAATTACTGATAATGTCTGACAGATTTTCTATAATCTGGGTATTCTTCTAGAAGGATCTGATTCATTCTCATAAGTGGTTACTCCCTCAGTCTTGCTCAGAGGATAGTTAGCTATAAAAATATACTTTTCATTCACTGTAAAATTCTTAATGCATTATCATAGATGGCATTGTAAATCTGTAGTAATTTAAATTTCTCTAGTTTATTTTTGGAACAACGCCAGCAACAAAACTGTCAAAGGACAGAATTCTTCAAGAAAATGCTGGTTTCATAAGAAATCTAGATTAGGCCCAGAGGCCACACAAAGACCGGATTTAAAAATGAGATAATTTAAAATGAAAATATCAAAAGTACTTTTTGGCTAATTCAGTTTACTGCCACCTAGAGGTTAGATTCTAGAAAATATATGCAACATTTGAAAATTAATACAAAATATTATTTTTAAATGAATTAATTTTTCTGTGACAGTGTGCTAAATCCACTTATTGTTAAAGCACCTTTTTAAAGTTTGCATTTTGGTAAGCAAATATTAAATTATTGATGAAATGAAATATTTCATTGTAATAAGCATATGGGAAGTAACAAACCTATACAAAATAAATTTTTATTCTTGTGTAAATTAAAAATGTACCCTATATCACATAAATATGTGATGGCAAATTTCCTTTATATTCTATCTTATACACATAATATTTTATATTCTAAACATTTATTCAGCTGTACCTGGTATCTAGGTAGAATGGATTATAGATGACTTTAGAACAAACTGCAATTGTCATCTAATATTTTAGTGTTAATCCTGTTTGGGACAGGGCAGAAAAAGAATTCTGAGATCATCATTTCCCACAGCTGTCAAGCTCTCAATGAACTTTGAAATACACTGAGAATCCCAGTCTCTGTTAATAGTAGAATATTAAAAATCAATGTACTGGTCCTTCTATATGACTATGATACTACTGACCTACAGGCAGTTGAGAATCTGCTTTGAATTATTTGTATATAAGTTATAAATGCAAACTGTAGGCTGACAAGCATTTTCTTCACTAGCGTCCTTTGAGAATAAGAACACATGATCACAGATCTGCTGGCTAGGATTAGGCATGCAGCCCATATACAGGGAACCGGGTCTGGCAGGCATTTGTTTGGCCTGGATATCATTAGTTTTACATTTAACAAATTGAGCTGATCCAACAGTAGATGCTATGGAACAGTTACCCTGTGAGGTGCTCCACAATAAAAGGAAGGAGGGAGGAAGCCAGGAATTGAGGGAAGGAAGGAAAGGAGGAAGAGAAGGAGGGAGGGAGGAAAAGAGAGAGGGAAAGAGGAGAAAGGAAGGAAAGAAGGAAGGAAGGGAAAGTCTTTGGCCAGATAAACTTGAAAAACATTTTACAGCCCTGAAAATTTACCCTCTCTTGAAGATTTCTAGTTCACATTAGCATATTAAATCTTGGATACTTCCTGCAGGCTAAAATCCACTTAACTGAGTATCATCAGTGTTCTTCCTCAACTACAACATGCACACACATACCACCTTGCTTTCCTTCTTGCCTTCTCTCATTTAACACCTAATAACACCTCACAGCATACTTTAAGACATGTCCCACAAACCTGCTAAATAATGTGCTGAAGATGTGAAAGGATTACTTCAACTTCCCCAGAGATCTTATCTTTAAACAAGGCACTAGCAGAACTGAAGCACTTAAAAGGGTTTGCCAAATAGACCTTCAAAGTTATCCCAGGCCCTGAGCAATAATGAGTGACTAAGAGAAAAATTATGGAAGCTATTCATAAAATACCCGTTTTTCAAATTTCAAATCAGACAACATTACGTCAGCCTCTGTAGCTTCTTTATATTTGTCTTTTTAATTTAAAACTGAATGTACAGCGACCTTCAAGTAGTTGGGCAGCCACTGCGGCAGGGCAGAATTCACAATTGTCAGCACAATAGATTACCATGGGGAGATTATCTACAACAGAACAGCTTTGAAAATAGACACTCCTAAGTCCTGGCATTGTTTATGTCAGACAAATAGAAAGTGATGCTGTTTCTATTCACTTGACTGTCAGTGTGTTTCCATGGAAATGGAAGGGGAATTCATGTTTGGAAATGCTTCACAAAGTCAGTGACCTCAATAACTTAGGTCTTGGAGTGTCTTTGTTGCAGGGCATGGAGAGTGTGAGGCAGGCAAATGCCAGTGCTTCAGGGGCTGGGAAGGGGATCGGTGCCAGTGCCCATCAGCATCTGCCCAGCACTGTGTCAGTCCAAAAGGCCAAGTGTGTAGTGGAAGAGGCACATGTGTATGTGGCAGGTGTGAGTGCACCGATCCCAGGAGCATCGGCCGCTTCTGTGAACATTGTCCCACATGTCACACAGCCTGCAATGAAAACTGGTATGTGTTTCCTGATTCCAAACATACATAAAGCAGTCCTTCATTATATTCATGTTCGACCTTTTCTATTTTGCCTACCTTAACCTAAAAGCCGGATCTTCTCCAGATAAATTGTTATCATCACGCTAAAAAAGAACTGAATGAGGAATTTAGGAATTAGAAGACTTAGATTCCAATCTTTGGCCATGCATGAAAATTTATCTAGGTATTCACTGCCTTTTTTGAAATAGGTGTTTTTTTTAAAGAATAATATTCAGTGTTCATAAGCTTCATTGGTTTTTTTTTTCCCCAGCTTTTTTGAGATATAATTGACATATAACCTCGTGTAAGTTTAAGATGTACGATGTGATGATTTAGGGGCTGCCTGCTTCCCAACTTACTATTAATTAGCTGTTTAATCTAGGGCAAGATTTTTTAAATTCTTTGTGCCTCAGTTTCGTGATATTAAAAGTGAGGATAATAATAATACTGTGGTATAATTCTGTGAAATAATTAAATTAGATGTTCATGCAAAAAATACCTAAACCTTTGTACTTGGTGCATAGTAATCATAGAATAAATGTTAGCTGTTATTATTGTTTTATTCTTTTAAAGATAAAAAGTGGTGGCTATGAAGCACTCTAGAAAGAAGTGATGGATAAGGGAAAGGTGATGTTAAATAATGGTGGCATTGTTGTTTTGTGCCAATAATTAATTTTCCAATAACAATTTGAGTCCTGCTCAAAGACCACTACTCAGAATATCACTGTGCCTTACAATTTGTTTTATTCAATTTTTAAAAAGACATTCTCAAGTAAAATTTTTTAAATTATGCATTGTAGGTTATGTAACACACTAGGAAGATAACGATGGAGTGATGGAGGTATTTCTAATGAACCCAACCAAAATTTGAACTGTATGTTCATTGCTAAATTTTTCTAGTAGTATCATAATATTCATCTTCTAAAACATCTGTGCTAGCTGGTTTTGTTTTTGATTTTGCAGTGAGAGTATCTTATTCATTTCCTAGAGATTTTCTTCTCAGTACAGAAAAATCATTATGTTGATTTTATACATTAAAATATTTTAAGTGGTTAGAATGTAACTTTGCCATGGTATTAAATTCAGCCAAGATTACAAATAAATGTCATAGTTTTCTTTCCCAGTTTTACAATTCTGCTGTCCTAAAGCAGTACCCTATTTTATTTTTTACAGAAAATACTACAGGCTACAACATTTTAAAAAATTAAATGTTTTCACTTCTGTTTCCCCTTACAGGAATTGTGTGCAATGCCTTCACCCTCACAATCTGTCTCAAGCTATACTTGATCGGTGTAAAACCTCATGTACTCTCAAGGAACAGCATTATGTGGACCAAACATCAGGTAAACAAAAGGTTAATAATCAAAGTACTGAAGAGTATCTGCAGAGAATCATATTCCCTAAAAAGGCTCATAATCAACCATCCTAAAGAAAGAACTAACTGCTTCAATGTTTTCAACCTCCAAGAAATAGTGCTCTATAAAACCAGCTGAGGATATTTGCCATGGTATGGCTGAATTGCTAGATCTCCCACCTAACAATTAAACTACCATCTCAACTACCCAGCTAAATTCGCATGCTGTGCACCTCCATGGAAGTATACCAAACAGATTTTCTAGAGAGACCTCAGTGAGCCAAGAATAGGAGTTTCCTAAGTAGAGTCCATTTCACCCTTAGAGACAAGGTCTATGGAGCCATCATTACCCTTCACAATCCAAACTTGTTTCCAGTTATAACCTTCCTCATGTCAAACGAACATTTACTTTCATGTTTCAGGTGACGCCAAAAAATTCTAAGTAGCAATGATTTAATTTTGCAAAGTACATAATTTCAAAAGGGCCATTCCTCCCTGATAATTTTCATTCTGATATAAATATAATTTAGGGGTGAATGAATATAAAGGTGGCACAATGGAAAGGGTATGGAAATTTTAGTCTGAAGACCTTAGCTTAAGGCATGTCTCCTGACACTACTAACTAAGAAATATCAGCCCTCTTACAAAATTTCACTGAGCCTCAGTTTCCTCATCTGTAAAATGGAGATAATAATACCAACCTCAAAGAGCTGTATGGATTAAATGAGCCAGTGAACATGAAAAAACTTTTTCAGTTAAAAGATGATATATGAATGGAAGAAACATGTGAAAGCTGCGTTCAAAGATCATTTTGGACAAAAGTTCATTAGAACTCAAAAGCCAGCACCCCCATTTTGTTCAGGTTTAAGGTGTTAAACTATATAAGAATTAGAAATGAAGCTTGAAATTATGCATTCATTAAAATGTTCCTACTGCTACTACTATTTCTTGTCTTTCCTCTAACCTGTAAGAATAATTCCAGGTCTTAGAGAGATTGCACAGGAGAATAAACTTTCTCCAGAGTTTTGTTTCCCTCTCCCCTCATATCCACACTAATCTTAGCCCATAATAAATTTGGCTTTGAAAAGAGCCCATGTGCTGCCAGCTGGGGCTGCAGCAATCACACCCCAAAGCCAAGTGCCTTTTCTAATAAATAAAGCTCTTATTGTCAACATGTAATTTATTATGTTAAGGAAACAAACCTATTCTGACCTAAGTGTGGTTACAAAAAGTATTCCCTTAAAGCTCCTTAGGAAAAGCCCTTGCTTGACCTAAACTAAGAAAAGAGGCATGGCCAGGGCTAAATTTTTGGCTCTCCAAATTTTGAAATTTAAAAATGCATGCAGATTTGAGCCCCAAAAATGTCCATTAGAAATATTTGTAAAATGTATTAGAAGCTAGGGGGCTACCCTCCCCTTCACAACTATTGTGCAAGGAGAGGGAAAGGGCATTTGTTAGCCATCTCTATTATCTATCCACTTGATCACACTTAAAGGGTGTTCTTTTGGTCTTTCTGGCTAAGCTCCTACTAGGCAAGAAGCCATTAAGTGAGATCAAGCCACATGCCACCTTAGCTGATTAAGTATTCTAAGTCAGCCAAGGGAAATGAAAGGCATGCATGTCACAAACCTGGGCACCACCAAGGGTACCACTTTTGAACAGAGCATGCTGGATTCTCTCTGCATGTGAGACCATAACAAAGGGAGACTTGCACTTGCATCTGGTGCTTCTATTCCAGTTAGTAGTCCTCCAGCCTCCTTTTAGCATTTCTTTCAAGGAACCTTATCACTATGACCAAGAGAAAACTGGGCTCTAAGTCTTCACACTTAGAGAAGAGCCCCTGCCCTTGTTACTGAATTCTTGGCGTATTCAAGAGCAATGCTTGGTCATCCCTGGGATTTCAGACACAAATCACTCATGAGTGACTGTTCTTCTAAGCCTTGGCAGGTCCCCTCCCAAAAGGCATTCTCAAGGAGACCTTCAGACAGTTAGGTGAAGTCCCCAAAGTCTGGAGGATGCACGGAAAACACATGCTTCTTTAGGCCAGGAGATAATTTTGTGAGTGTGGGGCAGCTGGTGAGTTCTGTGGAGTACTTGTGTATTATGCAACCATGTTCCTCTTAGATTAGGGTAATACCTCTGGCAGCCACAGAGCCTGCAGAATTTCCAACTAGAGTTTGCCAAAGGTCTAGGGCTAAAACAGAGACCTAGAATGCCCCTCCTCTTAATGTAGCATTTCCTTTTCCAGCTAGTAATTATCTGTCCTTGAAAAAACAAAAAGCAGGATTTTTAGAAGCAAAATAGGATAGATGTGGTTAACAGACAAGTAAAAAATAAATTAATAACAATTGAGGAAAGAGATTTGGGTATTGTCCCAAATTATACACTCCCATTTCCTAGAGAAGCTATGTGTAATAATAATGAAAACTTACACTGCAGTTTCAAAGGAAATATTTATTCATCTATTAGAGTAGTACTGATTTTAGCTTCTGCAGATGTTTACTTTATTTTCCATTACTGATGTGTAACAAATGAGGAGTAAGCATAACAAGAAAAACATACGTTAATGCACGGAGCTGTTAAATAATTTTTTAAATCCCATTTTCCACTTAGTGATGCACACCACGCCAAAATACTGTCCCTCTCTCTGTCATGGATAAAATTATATTTGGTTAAGGGATTTGGACATATTCCAGTTAGTACAAATAAAGAATCAAGCTGCAAAGAAATAATCTTATTGAATACCTTAATTGTGGCTATTCTCCAAAGGAGAGTTTTCTGTTGAAAAGATTTGAATAATAAATGTGTAATAATAATTAGTTTACTTCTTGAATCAACAATAATGGCAGTCCTCTATTTTGAAAATGTAGATTTGCAAATATCTCTAATCCTACTGAGATGATGAACATTATTTACTTCTAACATTATTGTTAGAACCCTTTGATTTACTCATTCCAGTTTTTTAAACCATTTATTCGTTTGCTTCTTTACAGAATGTTTCTCTAGCCCAAGCTACTTGAGGATATTTTTCATCATCTTCATAGTTACATTCTTGATTGGGTTGCTTAAAGTCCTTATTATTAGACAGGTGATACTACAATGGAATAGTAATAAAATTAAGTCCTCGGCAGATTACAGGGTGTCAGCCTCAAAAAAGGTCAGTGAATTCTAAAAAAGAAATACTTTCAGTATGTTTTTGTCTACTTTCAATATTTAGGCACTTAATTAATGATAATATTTCTTCTCCATCAAGGACAAGTTGATTCTGCAAGGCGTTTGCACAAGAGCAGTAACCTACCGACGTGAGAAACCTGAAGAAATAAAAATGGACATTAGCAAATTAAACACTCATGAAACTTTCAGGTGCAACTTCTAAAAAGATAAAAAAGTACTCTATGGGAAACTGGATTTTTAATGATCGCTCCTAAAAATTATTATTATAAAATAATAATTTTATAAGTCACAGGAGGAGATAAATTTTCTAGATCATGCCAGTTGCTGGTTGTCCACTCGAATGAAGACTGACAAGCATCCTCATCATCATGTGACTCACACTGCTGCTGAATTCTTCAGAGAAAAATGTGTCTTACTACTGTTTGATACTAGTATCATTGTAGCACTTTACTGTAATATATAACTTATTTAGATCAGCATAGAATGTAGATCATCTGAAGAGCACTGATTACACTTTACAGATACCCGCCATTTCTACACTTCCCAGAGAGACAATGCTGTGAGACAGTTTTGGCATTGTGTCACTACAAGGGTACAGTAATCCCTGCACCAAACATGCAGATGAAAAAATAATACGGCAGTTATACTAATGTTGCCAAACACTTTAACAATTGGCAGTGAATAGACAAGAACAGATAGATGAGTAGATGATTAGTGTTTCACTCATTCAAGAGATGAACAGATAAAACCTTAATCTTGAGGGATATTGCTTTTGAAACTAGTTTCATGCATGTGTGTTTGTTTTCTTCTTTTACAAGATGGATATTAATTCTAACATTCTTTCCTCTTCGCCTTTATATTTTGGTTTTCTTTCTTACAGGATAAGTTTATATAATGTCACAGATGACTGGATTAAATAAGTGCTAAGTTACTACTGCCATAAAACCTAATAATAATACAATGTCACTTTATTAGAATACTTTTAAAAGCCGAACATTTAATAAGGGACACTTCAAGTATCATCAAAATTTGAACAGCTTCGTTGTGTGCAGATGTGGAGTTTTATATCTTCTTACCTGGTAAACTGGATGGATTATTTCACCATTTCATTTGTCTAATCATCAGGTTGAAATTCATGAGATATTTAGAAACTCTGCAAAGTTTCTAAGCAAAGTGTCACACTTTTGAGTCTTCTCCAATATTTATTCCAAGTAGATAGTAGCATTTTTCAAATTAAAAGCTAAATTAAGCTATATTATTTTTGCCCTTCAATGCAGTCTAAGGACATTCTTTCTTTGAATCACCTCAACCCTACTCACCAGAATTCTAAAAGTACACAATTGGAGGAGGATAGACAATATCTTAGAAATAAGCTAATTCACTCTTGTACTTGGAGAACTGAGGCTCAGCAAGTTTAAATGATTTCTCAAAAACCCCTAAGTGACCAAGTGGCAACATTCAAAGAGAACTATTTTCTTATTGCCAGGCCAGTGTTCATTGAACAATGTCATACTACCTCTTGAAACTTTAAAATAATCAATTGGCAAGTATTTTTAGATGTGATTTACTGAAGTCTTAAGTATAAGAAAATTTCAAAACAAAGCAGAAAAAAGTAATTCAAACAGAATTGTCCATGGTTGGCTTCCAGTCTATCTGCTAATCAGCTTCTAAGAGACTGCAAAATAGCCTAACTAGGGGGAAGTCCATTCACACCATAGCCTGTGTGAACGGCGCCCCGTGGAGTTGTGCAGTGCTCCGTGCTCAGCCAGAGAGCTTGATACAGACAGAGGCCATGAACCTTTATCCTCCCCAACAGGAACTTCATCACAATTACCATATCCTTAAAGACTTATTCAGTCTGATTTTATTGGCTAGAAGTCCAACAGTCCTGTATGCAGTACAGAGCTTTGCCTATGACAACTAAGGAATTTATTTTAAATTCCTTTAAAATGTCTTCTTATAATCAGCTTCCCAGACTTTCTGTCTTCCAGCACTTGAGTTAAAGTGCCAGATATTTGCATTTCGATGAAGACTAAATCCCACTCCATATTCTACCCTAAAGAGGATTTAAAAACATAAAATAAGTTGTTCTGCAGCCAACAAACACAATAACTCCATCAGCTGTCCCCTGCAGCCAAGCAATTATGATGCTAGGTTGAACTCTATGTCTTTCCCCAAATGAGAAATCAGCAGCATTGACATAATTCAGTACTGTGACTCACTTATGTAAAATACCTTTGATCACCAATGATAATGCAAAACTTCTTTTTGAAGCATGCCTGTCACAGCATCCTTTTTAAAAAAGAAAATAAATGGATATTTGACAGCCCCAAAAAGGAAAAAGTGGAAAATATTCATTCACTGAAATGCTGAAAATTTTAAAACATTTTAAAATTTTAAAACATTATGATGTTCATAAGCTAATTTCTACGTGGGCTGAGTTATCCAAAATAGCATAATAAAATGAAATTCTTAAAATGGATATATATTTTGACACTCTCACTAGTTTGCACTAATTTATAGTGGAACAAGGCTCTTCTCACAGGAAGGGACAAACTTTCTGATAGGCAGTTCAATGCTAGATGATGACTGCAGTTATGCTTGTGATGTCTTGTGCTTTCCTTTTTTACTTAAAGGTCTAATTCTTAAAAGATTTTAGAGCTTATATTTACTTGAATAATTGACATTTTCCTTGTGAGAAAAGAATATTTGACTAGCTAGAATTAATTAAAAGTTAAGGGAAACAGGGTATTCTTAGATTAAATAATTTATGTAAATAAAGCCTATTTTCAACTAATATGAACACAGGAGCCTTTTGAGATTCACTGATATTAAACACGAGTTATGAAACTTTAAATGATTAACAAAGTTAAGAACTTCAACAACACTTTTGGTACGACAGCATTTCTGTGCCCTAAAGTATTTCATGATTTAGAAATGTGCCATATATGCACTACAATATAACTGTATGCATTTTACTTCTCTGGGGATATCTTTACACTGCAGTGTACATGCATTTATAAGCATCTGATATCTTTTTTTTTGAAATTTATTAATATTTATGAAGTCTCAGACATTCTCTGAAACACTCAGAAATTCACTAAAACTCTGATTATGTCCTAAATGTTTAATTTAGCTTTGGTTTATAAAGATAAAAAAAAAAATCTAAGGTTAAACAGATTTCTCTGGAGGCAAATTTTTCAAAATTCAAAATTAAAATTAGTGGATGCATCAGATGCAACACTTCACTAAAGAATAAATTTCAAAATTTTTTAATATACACTTAATATCTATTGAAGATATTCTTATGTATGACGATGGGCATCTATAAGATGTTGAAATATGATTATGATGGACTATGAAAATTTTCCTCCTTAGAATTATGTTCCTCCTGGTACCTGATATAGTAAGTTAAACTCAATGGCTTTTCCTTCCTTTCCTTACTCCTGTTCTTTTCTATTCATTTTTCCTAAGAGAGTGCCCCAAAACTTCAAGCTCAATAAGCCTAATTGTGAAAAATAACTGACTGTAATGGTATAATGAAGTTCTTCATTTCCATACATCTCTTAATGATTTTAAAAGTTATTTGAATCTGTGCACCTGAACAAAGACCCATTAAAAATGAAGAATTTTAAATTTTTACAACTGTTCGACTTCTTTCAATTTTAAAGGATTTGAGATCTATATATTTTAATAAAAGTATCAAGTGAAATACAACCACTTGGGAGTTCAATCATGTGCATATTATATTGTTTTATTTACTCTTAACATTTAATTTACAACTATCCTTATTTATATCGACCTTAAGAACTCCACTTCATGCAATGCAAACTGAGATATATTTTGAAAGAAATATAAAACTAGCATTCTTTCAGATCATTTCCCTTTTCTCTTATAATTCCTCAATGGTAAATTTATTATGGGTAACTAATTATACTTGTTTATATTTCATTAATTCTAGGACATCCACTTTTTAATTTAACATCTCTAAAATGTATCTTACAGTTGTTGACCTCTTAATGCAGTGTTTGAAGTTTTGCTTAAATAAACATTATATTAATTTATCTTTAACCAAATGTTCATGGGTATAGGGACATTCATTTTTGTATAAATAACACATTTATGATAACATGTGAAGTCAGTTTTCAGTACATCTGGATCACATACAACTCAACATGGAGCCTAACCATCTGATTATGAGTTCAAATCCTGTAGACCTTTAGGTTATAAAAGCTCTTTCAGCCTCCTACTTATGCTTTACGCTAGTGGCTACAATTTCAGCGAACCCTAACCTAACTGACAAGAATGAGTGAGTTTCTCCCAAGTTTGTTAACAAATTTTTTTTCTTTCTATTACTTCCTAAAGAATACTTGCATATGATCATCTCACTTTTAGACAGAATTAACTGGAAAAATATTACATAAAACCATCATATTTAGATTTAGATTTTGCATATTTAGGTTTTGCAGCATCTTGTATGTTGTATGTCAATGACAGGAGAAAAATATATAACCAATCAGTGTTGTAGGAAAACTTTCCCTTCAAGTTCTCTTACATTTTTATTCTTTATCATTTCTGTTCTTTTGTTTGACATTTTTCTTTGGCTCTGATAAATTCACCTTAAGCCCATGTAACAACTGTCATAAAACTGCATATTTAAATTATTTGACTTATATGAAACAATTGTTCAGCTATCTGGGCAGCTGTTAATGAAATATCTGAGAGTAATAACACTACTCTTTTATCTACCTGGATTACTTTCCCACAAAAATTTACCTTTGTAAGGTAACTCTATTAATCAGGTTTCTAACCTCCACAACCTATTTCAGTTAAAATCATCTAATCCAACAATAAAAAAACCCAAAACACTGCAGTCATCAAGGATGGAAATTGTATGACTTGTGTAAAAAATCTTTACTAACTTTACACTGTACAACAGATAAATGTGATTTCGATAACAATTCCACACAATAAGTATGGCACATAGATTTTATTAATATTGAATATAAAATATTTTAATTCTAAATTAAAATAAAATATAAATTTGCACATATTAATATAGAAATTCATTTGGTGTATATTTAACATAACTTTAAAACCATTTTACATTTACCAGCTACTTCATTAAAGTTTTTTAAATGTCTGCAAAAAAAGTAGAAATGTTTTTAAATTTCAGTAATATAGCCTATGTGTTTCATTTAAGTCCTGCCTTTGTAAAAAAATTTTTTTAATATAGAGTGTATTTTTAAATTAAAATATTTGAATATAAAATAGTTCTAAGAAAGAAACTATTTCTCATTAAGCAAGTTTCTTATTATTTCTGGCTTTGAATTATACATAAATTTAAATTGCCTTAAATGACACAGAAGATTGGGGAATACGATAATTTCACATTGTATACTATGAGCCTGTTCATATAATTCTGATTGACTACTAACTTTGGTTTATGTATTTATTAAACAGCTGACACTGTAGTTTGTTGAGATGTTTATTTTTATAACAGAGCTTATAACAGTTATGACAAGGCATTTAATTAATGCATCATTCTGTTTAAAAGTAGGTGTTAACCAATATGAAATTCTATGTTTTAAAATAAAAATGTAAAGATCTAAGTATGCACAGAATGCTTCTTTATTTCTTATTGTGTGCTACATGACTCTCAGCACTGCCAGACAATAGTACATTGTCACACAAGGAAATGTAATAACATTCATACATGGTCATTGGTAGAGGACATTACATAATTCCAAAAAGCTACTACTTCTGGAAAACTGTAGAGCCAATGATAAAGATGTGAGGCCATCCTAATTGCTCTATTTCCCTTCAATAGCCACCCAATGGTGAAAGCAGAAGGAATATCCTAATTACAAAAACTGAAAAATTAGCTAAAAGACAAATTGGGCTTTTTCTAGCAGACAAAGGCTTCTACCATCACCCTGATACAAACATATCATGTTCATAATCTTAACTGCACATTCTCCAGAGCCATATTTAAACAAGTGAAATTTATGGAGTACCCTTGTGTTGTGATTTTCCTTTATTTAATCTAGTGGAAAAACTAAAGCAGATGAGGGAGCACACTGAAAGTTAAATAAGATATGCAGACAGATTTCCTGTCCTTAAGGAGTTTTAATAGTTTGAAGGAAAGGATATGTGTAGCATACTATAGATAAAAGGGTTTCACTGGAGAGATCAGATGGAAGCTATCAGGAGGTTTAACAAGGCCTTTGTTTTTGAGGATTCGTCCCAGTTGGGTTTGGGCTACAGTCTTTCAGGCTCAGAATACTGATTTTGTTATGAGTGTTGTTTGGCCCCATTTTTCCCTTCCCTCTTTAGCAATAGGACCCACACCCTGAGTTTGAATAGAGCACACAGCTGAGACGTAACTACCCAGACTCCTTTGCAGCTAAATGTGGTTACAGGACTAAATGTTGGCCAGTGGGGCAGATGCGAGAGGAACCCAGGATCTCACTTCCCCTTTCCATGTTTTTGCTATCTCGACAATTAGTGGTGTCTTGGCAAAGGAAACCCTGTGCTGAAATATTCAGAGCTTCCCCTTCAGCCAAGAACTGCTCTCCTCAACTGAACCCTGGTAGGGAAACAATCTGTTTAGCTAAACCATTGCATTTGATGGTACAGCAGATATTTTGTACTCTAATGATGTGTTATTTATATAATTGTCTTACTCCTCAGCGATAATAAATACCATTTCTGTCAATTTTTCAAATAAGGAAAACAAGGCACATAGAGGTTAAGCACCATGTATAAATGAACGCAGCCAGTAGGTGGCCAAGGCCGGATTCATAGGAAGATCTGTTTTTCATTCCATAAATGACTGATCATATGTTTTATGAGGATAGATTTTTACTAAGTTAATTAGTTTTACTAGTCTAACTATGTCCTTATGAACCAAAAAAACGTGCAATAAAGTTGAGGAGCTAATATATGTGCAGAAACACTACACAGGAAGAAGTGAATGGAACTTAAAAATGAAAAACAAAATGTTAAGTGCACTCAGATGCTGTAACTAGACTGGAGCAGTCCATGGAGGATAGCATTTGGCCTAGGCCTTGCAGGAAAGGTAAGTGTAGCCATGCAGAAAAGCAAGGTCATGGAGAGGTAAGGGAATAGTAAAGTAGAAAAGGGTGGGGATTCCATCCAAGAACATTGAAATCTTGTTGAGATGCAGCACTGGATACTGAAAAACAGTAACCTACAGGTTCTAGTCTATGGAGCCTGCTTTCCTGACTAAGAAGTTTGAACTTTGGTTACTAGGAAAAAGCAAGCCCTGAAGTTTTTGCACAGAAAAGTGGTATTACTGGAACTATACATGGTTTGGAATATACTAACATTAAACTAAATATAACTTTTAATTAAACATTAATTTTATCCCCTCTAACACTAAATATAAATACCACTTAATAATGTTAAATATTTAATTCTATTAAATGCCATTTAATAATAAATTTAAATACTATTTAGTACTAATGTAAAAGAAACTGAAGTATACAAAAGCAGAAAAATTTGAAAATCCAACTTCCTAACGGCAATCACTTTCATATGTAGGCATATTTTCACTTTATTTTTCTATGCACTTTATAGGTTATTATGCAGATAACACATATTTGTGGTAAAACATCTAAAAATACCTTGACATTAAAATTAAAATAAATATTACTCCAATCCAACCACTCAGAGTTGACCATTGCCATATATTATGTGTGCGTGTGTTTGTAACTAAGAAAGAAATATGCTATTAATAGTATGGTATAAAGATATTTTTTCTTCAAAAACATTTCAAACATTTTTCCATGTCAAGATTTAAACTATAGTTTTACTAGGTGGATATAATCCCATCCAGGAATGTGCCACAATCTTAGCTCTATGTTCAATGAGAAAAAGAATGAGCAAGAAATGATACCAAATATAAAACAATGGTCAACAACTTTAGTATTCAATAGGAGGAGATTGGTTAAGTAAACTGTTTTTGAATGGGAGAGATTTGCACATTTATAATGGCAGAGGAGAGGGAACCAGTGCAGAGAGAAATGTTTATATTAGGATGGTTTGTGTTGGTCTAAGGTACAATAGGGGAGCATTTCAAATTATGACAAAGTGGAATCAGTGAAATGAGCTTAGAGAATTTTCGTGAGGAAATAAAGATTTAGACAAAAGTACAAAGGGAGGGAATAAGAGCTACTGCTACAAGGAAAATTAGAGAGAACTTGGAGATTGGCTAGATACAGGTGATAAGGAAAGAATTTAGTTGAACAGAATTCTAATGCCAACTCTGAAAGTCACTACAGACTTCTACCCAAATTGGATAAAACTCCCAATCTGGTCTCACAAACCACATTGTTCTTGCCAGTCCATGACTTTTAGACTAAATTCTAACTTCATCAAAATATATGGCCAGACAAAACTAAAGCTGCAAACTTTTAAACCATGTCAATGGTCATGCTTTCAGTACTATCAAAATAAGCCTAAGTGCAAGATAAGCAGTATCTCCTTTTAACCTAGTTATTTATATATGAATATTTTGATCATAATCAGAAGTAGTGGTGGGCTGCACAAGAAAAACAAATGGCACCTTGGCTTCCAACTTGGCAATCCTATTTAGCACTTATTTGGACTGGTGCATTATTTCGTACTTAGGGCCCAGTGCTGTTTAGACTTCTCCCAATGAATTGCTTAAAGGTCATAAAAAACTATCTGTCTATAGTGGTGAGAGGAAAACTCTTTCTTTATTGGGCTTTGTCATACTTTGTGCTGTTTTTCCATTGTTATGAGTACAAAATACATTCTAACCATCATTAAGGTCATGAGAGATAATTATCCATTTAAGAAAATCTTAATTTGCCATTAACATTTTTTAAAATATTTTCCCTTATTAAATTAAGGATAATCTATAGGTCCGTGGTTTTCAAAGGGTAGTTCCCAGACCAGCAGCATCAGTGTCACATGAAAACTTGTTAGAAATGCAGATTTTTAGTCTCCACCCCAAATCTTCTGAATCTGAAACTCTGGGAATGGGGCCCAGAGATCTGTGTTTTAACAAGCTCTCTAAGTAATTCTGATGCCTGCCAAAGTTTAATAACCATTTCCATAAAGAGTAAAAGTTAGCATCAGGAAACCAAAAGCTATAGAATATGCTTACTGGTGCACATAGACGAGTACCTGATACTCAATACTCAGTGCAAGTACTTATTTATTAAGTGTTGAATGAGTCAGTGATGTTCTATTTTCTCTGAGCCCCTCAGACATGTCCCTTTGAAAAGACTGTGCTCAAAATTTGTCTGTCATTTATTATAGCTAAAATCAAAGTAATAAAATGATTGTCTGGTATGTTGTTTAAGAAATTAAAATTGACTTCAATTACTTTTTAAAACAAGCCTAACATATCCAGTGTATGTAGAGGCCCACATTAAATATTTTTATTAGCTACAGGCAGTTATCTTTTTCTCTGTCACTTAAACACTGTTCTTCCCAAAAGCTAAATGCATACAGATTTATGTGTGGGTGTATGAGATAGTGGAGGATCTCTACCACTGCCCTAATTAATAGGGAAATTCCTAACATGGTCTGTGGAGTTCCATCTTGGTTAGAGGGCTGAATCTTCTCTTCATATTCTCATGTCCACCAAAGTATACAACTTCTCTCCCTCCTCTCTGTTCAGAGACACTTGCAAGTGTCAAGGTCTATTGGCTGTCTATAGGGAATACAAGTGGGACAGCGATACCAAGGACAGCTGGGTACAGCATCCCTTCCATTCCACCCACTGGTCACTGGAGTAGAAAACCCTTCTGCTCCCTCTTACTTTGAGGAATCACATTTGTTAACTCTTCTCTAAGAAAAATATCTAAGTCACCCCTTTCTCCCTTACCCCAGATCCAGTTTTATCTCATCCTGAAAAAAAAAAAGTAGCTCTATAGGCATGCATTCAAATTTGTCTCTGGTCCTCTAAATTTTGAACTTATTTTGGTAGTATTTCTGCTTTAGTGTGGACTTGGACAAGGGAAAATAACCTGTACAGTATCAGTGAAAAGAAAAAAGGAAAGGAAACATATGCATATGTGTATATAGGGGCAGACAGACCCAAAGAATAAGAAATGGTACTGAGAACTTATTCTGGGGCTCTGGATCCCTCAGACCAAGGAGGATGTAAAGAGAGGGCAGAGACAGGAAGGAATGGATACTGTTAAAAAAATAATTTTTGAGAGACCCTTTGCCTTGGGTCTCCACTTCAGCTTTCTTTGGGGATAGGAGGAGATATTCCCTCTAACTTCCAGCCTAGTGTGGCTTCAAGGGAACTCTTAGGACCTTTGAAATATATTCCCTACACCTGGGAGACAGAATTCTGATGCCTAGCTCTTGCCAGAAAAAGACGCTTCATCATAGATTAGTGCTCATAACACATAAGGCTGCGGCCTGGGTCCTATCTCCCCCAATGAAAACTAGAGGGGAAGAATGGCAAGTATTAGGTATGTCTGTCCTAATTCTAACCAAGTGTCATTCTTACTCTACAAGTATATAATCATTACATAAATATATATATATATATATATATATAATTCTCTATTTAATGGCACTTATATATACAATTATATATAATTTGAAACAATAAATGTCATTTTCTTTCATTTCAAATACCAAAACAATACTATCAGGCTCTTCTCAAGAATGATTTTAGGTGTAATTTAAACGCCCTCACCCCGACCAGAGAATTTGAGAACAATGAAAAACATGTATTGAAAACATTTGGAATAATACTGTTTATTATGTTTTTAAAATTACTTAGAGTTTATTTTTAGTGCATTTAATATGCATGAGGTTACTTTGTATAAAAAATATTCACCTTAATCTACACATTGATTTTGCAAATATTGGTTACTTTTCACTTGGCAATCTCCTTGCTTCCTTTGGTTTGACTAACGTTTTTATTTTTTTAAAAATAGAAATACAGACTATTATTCAACATTTAAAATGACTACAGTACTCTCTTTTGCCCTTGGATAAATTGTGAAAAGGCCAATTATTAAGCTTCAAGATTTCATTACTTTGTCCTCTGATGACATTGAGTCTATTTGGGTAGAAAAAATATGTACAACTCTTCAAGTCAAAATTGTATGACTAGAATGGTAACTATATACGTCAGCTTTTAAATTTCCTTTATTAATAAAAGAAATATATTCAATTTAAGTTTCTTCCTAGCTCCTCAAGTCATTTAGTAAAATAAGCATACATCTTAACTCTCTATTCTGGTAATGAGTAGATAATGGCCTAATTAGTAAGTAATCATTTGAAAACAAGAGCAGATAGAAGAAGAAACCCACACACTTCCAAAGATATGGGGAGAAAGTAAATGCATTCTTTAAAATGATGGTGAGTGAAGGCATCAGTGAGTCTTTATGATGGGTGTAGGTGGTTCAAGAATAAAAAAAGAGAGACAAATGGTGAAGAAAAAGTCACAGCAGGGAAAATCTCCATCACTTATCTACCAGCCCTTACACACGCACACACACACACACACACAAACACACACAAACACATACTCATTCTCATACACACATACACACACTTACATATACTACTCTGTATGAGATATGACATGTCATGACATAGCTGCCCAGCATCCCTTTTGGATTTTCTTGTTTTATGTTTAATTTACATGCAATAAAATGCACAAATCTTAAGTTTATAACTTGATGAGTTTTGATAAATGTATACACCTGTATAACCACCATAGAACATTCTTGTCACTTCAAAAGGTTCTTTATGCCCCTTTCCGGTCAATCAATCCCCTTCTTACGATAATTAATTTTATGTCAACTGGATTGGGACACAGTGCCTAGATATTTAGTCAAGTAGTATTCTGGATATTATTGTAAGAGTGTTTTAGGGTGAGATTTACATTTAAATCAGTGGACTTCGAGTTCTCCATAATGTAGGTGGGCCTCATCCAATCAATTGAAATTGAAGTTGAATCAGTTCTGTCACTGAATCGACTGATTTCTCTTACCATAACCAAACAGCTTTCTTACTTGTAATTTCCCTCAGAATTAACAGACCTTCCCCTGACATTTATCCAAACCCAATCTTCTCATAGCAACTAAGTATGGAAGCTAGCATAATACTTAAATAAATTACCTTTGTTTTTTTAAAAAGTCAGGTTTATTGTAGTATAATTTATCCTATAGAAAAATTTATTCTTTTCAGGTGGATCTCAACAAATGCATGTATATCACTGTACAACCACTATCATAATCAAGATACAGAATCATTCCCAAAAGTTTCCAATGCCCCTTTTATAGTCAGTCAATTCTTTCTTATTATCCCCAGCCCCTGGCAACCACTAATCTGATTTCCATCCCTATAGTCCCCTTTTATCAGAATGTCATACAAATGGAATTATACCGTATACAGCCTTTTGTGTATGGCTCCTTTCACATAGCATAGTGATTTTCAGATTCAACCGTAATGGCACGTGTAAGTAATACATATTGCTGAACTGTAAGATTCTACTGTATGAATGTACCACAATTTGATGATCCAATCACTGGTTAATGGGAATTTGGACTATTTCCAGTTTTTAATGATTTTTGAGTGAAACTGCTATAAGTATTCTCATAAAGCCCTTAATGCAGACATATGTTTTGTTTCTCTTGTTTAAAGACCTAGGAGTAGAACTGTTAGGTCAAATGGTTAGTGTATGGTTAACATTATCAGAAACTACCAATCTGTTTTGCAAAGTGGCTGTACCATTCTGCAATCCCAGCTGCAACAGATGAGTATTGCAGTTGCTCTGCATCCATGTTAGGACTCTGTAGTGTCAGGGTTTTGGGTTTTTTTTGCGGTACGCGGGCCTCTCACTGTTGTGGCCTCTCCCGTTGTGGAGCACAGGCTCCGGACGCGCAGGCTCAGCGGCCATGGCTCACGGGCCTAGTCGCTCCGCGGCATGTGGGATCTTCCCGGACCGGGGCACGAACCCGCGTCCCTTGCATCGGCAGGCGGACTCTCAACCACTGCGCCAGCAGGGAAGCCCTGTAGTGTCAGGTTTTTAAAAACCATTCTAGCAGCTGTGTACTGCTCTATCTTGGTTTTAATTTGCACTTGCCTAATGACTAAAGATCTGTAACTTCTTTTCAGGTGCTTCTTTACTATCTGTAGTGGCCAACATCCAAGTCTCCCCCACCTTTCGCGCCCCCCCCACAAATGATCCCTAGATACTGGTATTCACACCTCTATGTACTTCTCCTTAAATTTAATAGGGCTTTGTAACAAATAACAAATAGGATACCATGAAAATGATACAGTGTAACTTCTGAGGCTAAGTCATAAAAGCCACTGTTGCTTCCTCCTTGATGGCTCTTGACTCATTCACTTCGACGTAAACCAGCTGCCATATAATGACGACATTCAGAAAACCCTATGGAGGGGACTTCCCTGGCAGTCCAGTGGTTAAGACTCTGCACTTCCACTACAGGGGCCATGGGTTTGATCCCTATTCCGGGAACTAAGATCCCACATGCTGCCTGGTAAGCACAGTGGCCAAAAACAAAAAGCCTAAAGAGAAAACCCTATGGAGAGATCCACATGATAAGGAACTCAGGCCTCCTGACATTAACCAGCACCAACTTGCCAGCCATGTGAGCCATTGTGAAGGCAGATCCTCAAGCCCCAGTTAAGGCTTCAGGTGACTGCAGCCCCCACCAACATCTTGACTATAAAACAGAACAACACCAGTTAAAATGCTCCTCATTTCATGGTCTTCCCTGGTGGCGCAGTGGTTGAGAATCTGCCTGCTAATGCAGGGGACACGGGTTCGAGCCCTGGTCTGGGAGGATCCCACATGCCGCGGAGCAACTAGGCCCGTGAGCCACAACTACTGAGCCTGCGCGTCTGGAGCCTGTGCTCCGCAACAAGAGAGGCCGCGATAGTGAAAGGCCCGCACACCGCGATGAAGAGTGGCCCCCGCTTGCCACAACTAGAGAAAGCCCTTGCACAGAAACGAAGACCCAACACTGCAAAAATTAATTAATTAATTAATAAACTCCTACCCCCAACATCTTCAAAAAAAAAAAGGAAAACCACAGCTTTAAAAAAAAAAAATGCTCCTGATTTCTTGAACTACAAAAACTCAGATATCATTATTTTAAGCAACTAGGTTACTTAGTAAATTGTTATGTGATAATAGATAATTAACACACCATTCATACCTTTTCTTTGGTAAAATGTATGTTCAAGCCTTCATTCTATTTTTTTTTTTAATGGGTTGTCTTCTTGTTCTCGAGTTAAAAGATTTCTTTATATACTTTGGGTATAAATCCTTTATAAGATAGGTGTTCTTCAAATGTTTTCTCCCAGATTTTTGGCTTGTTTTCTTTCATTTTCTTAATAGACTCTTTCAAGGAAAGAAATTTCATATTTTGATGCAGTCCAATTTGTCTACTTTTTCTTTCATGGTTCATACTTTTGGTGTCATATCTAAGAAATCTTAGCCTAATGAAAGGTCAAAATATTTTTTTCCATATTTCCTTCAGGAAGTTTTATAAATTTAGGCTTTACTTTTAGATATGCAATCCATTTTTAAGTTTTTTAAAAATACAGTGGAGTTCATTTTTTCAAAGTCTAATTATTCCAGCAACGTTTCTTAGAAAGACTATTCTTTATCCATTAAATAAACTTGGTACGTTTGTAAAAAAAAAAAAAAAAATCAATTGACTACAGTTGGCTCTCAAACAATGCAGGGATTAGGGGAACTAATCCTTTGCACAGTCCAAAATTTGGGCATAATTTATACTCAGCCCTCTGTGTGCATGGTTCCTCCTTGTCTGTGATTCAGTATCTGCAGATTCAACGAACTATGGATCATGTAGTACTGTACTATTTACTACTGAAAAAATCCATCTATAAGTGAACCTGAGCAATTCAAACCCAAATGTTGTTCAAGGGTCAACCATGTATGTATGTGGTTCTATTTCTAGACTCTATTCTATTCCATTGGTCTATTTGTATATCCTTTACCAGTATTTCATTGGCTTTATTACTCTAGCTTTAGAGTATAAATCTTGAAATCAGTATGGATTCTCCAACTTTGTTTTTTCTTTGTCAAAAGTTCTTTGGCTATTCTTGGTACTCTGCTTTCCACACACATTTTAAATTATACATTTTTCAGTTTCTGTAAAAAGGGCTGATGAGGTTTTAATCAGGACTCTATTAACTACATAGATCAATGTAGTGAGAATTGAAATCTCTTTTTTTTTCCTAGTTATGAAGATAAGCCTTCCTTTTCTTTTGAATTTTATTTATTTTTTGATAAAGCAGGTTCTTATTAGTTATCCATTTTATACATATTAGTGTATATATGTCAGTCCCAATCTCCCAATTAATCCCACCACCAACTCCCTGCCACTTTCCCCCCCTTAGTGTCCATACATTTGTGTTCTACATCTGTGTCTCTATTTCTGCCCTGCAAACCACTTTATCTGTACCATTTTTCTAGGTTCCACATATATGTGTTAACATACGATATTTCTTTTTCTCCTTCTGACTTACTTTACTCTGTATGACAGTCTCTAGATCCATCCACCTCTCTACATGACCCAATTTCATTCCTTTTTATGGCTGAGTAATATTCCATTGTGTATATGTACCACATCTTCTTTATCCATTCATCTGTCAATGGACATTTAGGTTGCTTCCATGACCTGGCTATTGTAAATAGTGCTGCAATGAACACTGGGGTGCATGTGTCTTTTTGAATTATGGTTTTCTCAGGGTATATGCCCAGTAGCGGGATTGCTGGGTCGTATGGTAATTCTGTTTTTAGTTTTTTAAGGAACCTCCATACTGTTCTCCATAGTGGCTGTATCAATTTACATTCCCACTAACAGTGCAAGAGGGTTCCGTTTTCTCCACACCCTCTCCAGCATTTGTTGTTTGTAGATTCTCTGATGATGCCCATTCTAACTGGTGTGAGGTGATACCTCACTGTAGTTTTGATTTGCATTTCTCTAATAATTAGTGATGTTGAGCAGTTTTTCATGTGCTTCTTGGCCATCTGGATGTTTTCTTTGGAGAAATGTCTACTTAGGTCTTCTGCCCATTTTTTGATTGGGCTGTTGGTTTTTTTAATATTGAGCTGCAGGAGCTATTTATATATTTTGGAGATTAATACTTTGTCCATTGATTCGTTTGTAAATATTTTTTCCCATTCTGAGGGTTGGTTTTTCATCTTCTTTGTAGTTCCCATTGCTTTGCAAAAGCTTGTAAGTTTCATTAGGTCCCATTTGTTTATTTTTGTTTTTATTTCCATTACTCTAGGAGGTGGATCAAAAAAGATCTTGCTATGATTTATGTGAAACAGTGTTCTTCCTATGTTTTCCTCTAAGAGTTTTATAGTGTCCAGTCTTACATTTAGGTCTCTAATCCTTTTTGAGTTTATTTTTGTGTATGGTGTTAGGGAGTGTTCTAATTTCATTCTTTTACATGTAGCTGTCCAGTTTTTCCAGAACGACTTATTGAAGAGGCTGTCTTTTCTCCATTGTATATTCTTGCCTCCTTTACCAAAGATAAGGTGACCATAAGTGCGTGGATTTATCTCTGGGCTTTCTATCCTGTTCCATTGATCTATATGTCTGTTTTTGTGCCAGTACCATACTGTCTTGATTACTGTAGCTTTGTAGTATAGTCTGAAGTCAGGGAGTCGGATTCCGCCAGCTCTGTTTATTTCCATCAAGATTACTTTGGCTATTTGGGGTCTTTTCTGTCTCCATATAAATTTTAAGATTTTTTTGTTCTAGCTCTGTGAAAAATGCCATTGATAATTTGACAGTGATTGCATTGAATCTGTAGATTGCTTTGGGTAGTATAGTCATTTTCACAATATTGATTCTTCCAATCCAATAACATGGTATATCTCTCCATTTGTTTGTATCATTTTAATTTCTTTCATCAGTGTCTTATAGTTTTCTGCATAGAGGTCTTTTGTTTGCCTACGTAGGTTTATTCCTAGGTATTTTATTCTTTTTGTTGCAATGGTAAATGGGAGTGTTTCCTTAATTTCTCTTTCAGATTTTTCATCATTAGTGTTTAGGAATGCAAGTGATTTCTGTGCATTAATTTTGTATCCTGCAACTTTACTAAATTCATTGGTTGGCTCTAGTAGTTTTCTGGTGGCATCTTTACGATTCCCTATGTATAGTATCATGTCATCTGAAAACAGTGACAGTTTTACTTCTTCTTCTCCAATTTGTATTCCTTTTATTTCTTTTGCTTCTCTGATTGTTGTGGCTAGAACTTCCAAAACTATGTTGAATAATACTGGTGAGAGTGGACATCCTTGTCTTGTTCCTGATCTTAGAGGAAATGCTTTCAGTTTTTCACCATTGTGAATGATGTTTGCTGTGGGTTTGTCGTCTATGGCCTTTATTATATTGAGGTAGGTTCCCTCTATGCCCACCTTCTGGAGAGTTTTTATCGTAAATGGGTGTTGAATTTTGTCTAAAGCTTTTCCTGCATATATTGAGATGATCATGTGGTTTTTCTTAGTCAATTTGTTAATATGGTGTATCACACTGATTGATTTGCGAATATTGAAGAATCCTTGCATCCCTGGGATAAATCCCGCTTGATCATGGTGTATGATCCTTTTAATGTGTTGCCGGATTCTGCTTGCTAGTATTTTGTTGAGGATTTTTGCATGTATATTCATCAGTGATATTGTCTGAAATTTTCTTTTTTTGTAGTATCTTTCTCTGGTTTTGGTATCAGGGGGATGGTGGCCTCATAGAATGAGTTTGGGAGTATTCCTTCCTCTGTAATTTTTTGGAAGAGTTTGAGAAGCATAGGTGTTATCTCTTCTCTAAATGTTTGATAGAATTCACCTGTGAAGCCATCTGGTCCTGGACTTTTGTTTGTTGGAAGATTTTTAATCACAATTTCAATTTCATTACTTGTGATTGGTCTGTTCATATTTTCTATTTCTTTCTGGTTCAGTCTTGGAAGGTTATACCTTTCTAAGAATTTCTCCATTTCTTCCAGGTTGTCCATTTTATTGGTATAGAGCTGCTCGTAGTAGTATCTTAGGATGCTTTGTATTTCTGCGATGTCTGTTGTAACTTCTCCTTTTGCATTTCTAATTTTATTGATTTGAGTCCTCTCCCTCTTTTTCTTGATGGGTCTGGCTAAAGGTTTATCAATTTTGTTTATCTTTTCAAAGAACCAGCTTTTATTTATATTGATCTTTGCTATTGTTTTCTTTGTTTCTATTTATTTCTGCTCTGATCTTTATGATTTCTTTCCTTCTACTAACTTTGGGTTTTGTTTGTTGTTCTTTCTCTAGTTCCTTTAGGTATAGGTTAGATTGTTTATTTGAGATGTTTCTTGTTTCTTGAAGTAGGCTTGTATTGCTATAAACTTCCCTCTAAGAACTGCTTTTGCTGCATCCTATAGGTTTTGGATTGTCGTGTTTTCATTGTCATTTGTCTCTAGGTATTTTTTGATTTCCTCTTTGATTTCTTCAGTGATCTCTTGGTTATTTAGTAATGTATTGTTTAGCCTCCATGTGTTTGTGTTTTTTTCCGTATAACTGATTCCTAATCTCATAGCATTGTGGTCAGAAAAAATGCTTGATACAATTTCAATTTTCTTAAATTTACTGAGGCTTGATTTGTGACCCAAAATTGATCTATCCTGGAGAATGTTCCATGTACACTTGAGAAGAAAGTGTAGTCTGCTGTTTTGGGGTGGAATTTCCTATAAATGTCAATTAAATCTATCTGGTCTATTGTGTCATTTAAAGCTTGTGTTTTCTTATTAATTTTCTGTTTGGATGATCTGTCCATTGGTGTGAGTGAGGTGTTAAAGTCCCCCACTATTATTGTGTTACTGTCGATTTCCTCTTTTATAGCTGTTAGCAGTTGCCTTATGTATTGAGGTGCTCCTATGTTGGGTGCATATATATTCCTAATTGTTATATCTTCTTCTTGGATTGATCCCTTGATCATTATGTAGTGTCCTTCCTTGTCTCTTGTAACATTCTTTATTTTAAAGTCTATTTTATCTGATATGAGAATTGCTACTTCAGCTTTCTTTTGATTTCCATTTGCATGGAATATCTTTTTCCATCCCCTCACTATCAGTCTGTATGTGTCCCTAGGTCTGAAGGGGGTCTCTTGTAGACAGCATATATATGGGTCTTGTTTTTGTATCCATTCAGCAAGCCTGTGTCTTTTGGATGGAGCATTTAATCCATTCACGTTTAAGGTAATTATGGATATGTATGTTCCTATGACCATTTTGTTAATATTTTTGGGTTTGTTTTTGTAGGTCCTTTTCTTGTCTTGTGTTTCCCACTTAGAGAAGTTCCTTTAGCATTTGTTGTAGAGCTGGTTTGGTGGTGCTGAATTCTCTTAGCTTTTGCTTGTCTGTAAAGCTTTTGATTTCTCTGTTGAATCTGAATGCGATCCTTGCCAGGTAGAGTAATCTTGGTTGTAGGTTCTTCCCTTTCATCACTTTAAATATATCATGCCACTCCCTTCTACCTTGTAGAGTTTCTGCAGAGAATTCAGCTGTTAACCTTATGGGAGTTCCCTTGTATGTTATTTGTTGTTTTTCCCTTGTTGCTTTCAATAATTTTTCTTTGTCCTTAATTTTTGTCAATTTGATTACTATGTGTCTCAGCATGTTTCTACTTGAGTTTATCCTGCCTGGGACTCTCTGCATTTCCTGGACTTGGGTGGCTATTTCCTTTCCCATGTTAAGAAAGTTTTTGACTATAATCTCTTCAAATATTTTCGCAGGTCCTTTTTCTCTCTCTTCTCCTTCTGGGACCCCTACAATGCGAATATTGTTGTGTTTAATGTTGTCCCAGAGGTCTCTTAGGCTGTCTTCATTTCTTTTCATTCTTTTTTCTTTATTCTGTTCCGTGGCAGTGAATTCAATCATTCTATCTTCCAGGTCACTTATCCGTTTTCCTGCCTCAGTTATTCTGCTGCTGATTCCTTCTAGTGTATTTTTCATTTCAGTTATTGTACTGTTCATCTCTGTTTGTTTGTTCTTTAATTCTTCTAGGTCCGTGTTAAACATTTTTTGCATCTTCTCGATCTTTGCCTCCATTCTTTTTCTGAGGATCTGAATCATCTTCACTATCATTATTCTGAATTCTTTTTCTGGAAGGTTGCCTATCTCCACTTCATTTAGTTGTTTTTCTGGGGCTTTATCTTGTTCCTTCATCTGGTACATAGCCCTCTGCCTTTTCATCTTCTCTATCTTTCTGTGAATGTGGTTTATGTTCCACAGGCAGGATTGTAGTTCTCCTTGCTTCTGCTGTCTGCCCTCTGGTGGATGAGGCTATCTAACACGTTTGTGCAAGTTTCCTGATGGGAGGGACTGGTGGTGGATAGAGCTGGCTGTTGCTCTGGTGGGCAGAGCTCAGTAAAACTTTAATCAGCTTGTCTGCTGATGGGTGGGGCTGGGTTCCCTCCCTGTTGGTTTTTAGCCTGAGGTGACCCAACACTGGAGCTACCTGGGCTCTTTGGTGCGGCTAATGGCGGACTCTGAGAGGGCTCATGCCAAGGAGTACTTCCCAGAACTTCTGTTGCCAGTTTCCTTGTCCTCACGGTGAGACACAGCCACCCTCCTCCTCTGCAGAAGACCCTCCAACACTAGCAGGCAGGTCTGGTTCAGTCTCCTATGGGGTCACTGCTCCTTCCCCTGGGTCCCGATATGCACACTACTTTGTGTGTGCCCTCCAAGAGTGGAGACTCTGTTTTCCCCCGTCCTGTCAATGTCCTGCAATCAAATCCCACTAGCCTTCAAAGTCTGATTCTCTAGGAATTCCTCCATCCGTTGCCAGACCCCCAGGTTGGGAAGCCTGCTGTGGGGCTCAGAACCTTCATCCCAGTGAGTGGACTTCTGTGGTGTAAGTGTTCTCCAGTTTGTGAGCCACCCACCCAGCAGTTATGCAGTTTGATTTTATTGTGACTGCCCCCCTCCTACCATCTCATTGTGGCTTCTCCTTTGTCTTTGGATGTGGGGTATCTCTTTTGGTGAGTTCCAGTGTCTTCCCGTTGATGATTGTTCAGCAGTTAGTTGTGATTCCGGTGCTCTCGCAAGAGGGAGTGAGCGCACGTCCTTCTACTCCACCATCTTGAACCAATCCAAGAACTGAAATCTTAACAATCTTGATTCCTCTGGTCCATGAACAAGATACAGCTCCAATTAATTAGATGTTCTTTGATTTTTCTCAATGATTTATAGCTTTCAACATACAAATCTTACACATATTGTTTTTAGATTTATCCCTATGTATTTTATATTTTAATTCAATTTTAATGATACTTTTTATTAATTTCAATTTTAATTTTCCATCATCAGTACAGAAAAATGCAATTGATTTTTGTGTATTGACCTTTTATCTTATGACCTTTCTAAACTCACATCTTAGTGAATGCAATGTTGAACAGAAGTAATTAAAGCATACACTTTGCACTGTCTCCAACTCTTGGGTGAAGGCATTTGGTCTTTCACCATTAAGTTAGTTATGAGCTGTTGGCTTTTATAGTTATGCTCTTTATCAACTTGAGGAAATTCCCTTCTGTTCCACATTTGCTAAGAGTTCCTTCATGATGGTTGTTGACTTTTTCAAATGTCTTTACTACATATATTGACATGATCATATTTTTTTCCTTTTTAGCTCGTTGGTATGGTGATTTACATTAATTGATTTTTTTGAATGTTCAACTAACCTAGCTGTTTGTAAAGACCCCCCATAATATAAACTTACTCTCTATATATTCAGCCAAATTTTGCACAAGGTGCAATCACAAACCCTAAGCTGTGGGACCTCACTATCCTGACTGACTGACACTCATCCTTTGACCCACAATCCTCTTTTCCCTTCACCTATCTGGATCCCTGTCTACTTTCAAGGTCCAGTTCAATTCCAACACTTCCATGAGGCTTTCTCCAGTTATCTAAGTTCTCGCTCCATGGGCCAATCATTTGAAGATGAGCACTCTTCCAAATTTTTATTATCAAGGAGCAATATCAAGAAGAGGGAGAAATTGCTGGAGGTCAGCAAATGGAGATAAGAGTCAGTGGAGGATAGTAGGGTAGCATAATGTTTGAGTATCACAACTGGTATTTTTCTCCTAGCACAATAACAGAGGGAATTTCTAGTTCTAGTTCTGGGGAGATTCCAGTCATGTTATGCTCATAGATAATCCTCCTCCCACCCTTACTGTTCTTGGAGCAATTCTGAAAGACTGTGCTCATTTTTTTTTTTGGTGGAACTGCAAAGATAAAGAGAGCCTCCTGTTTCTCTGAGAATACTTTGTAAAAATATGGATAAAATAAAGATAAAATGTTGCATATATTTATACAATAAATGCTCAGCAGTACCTTGTATGAAACATTGTGCTAACCTTTGTAGGGGATACAAAGATGAGATCTGTTTGACATATCTGAATTTAAATTACACATAATGCAATTTATGTATACTTATGTTTACTTATTATTTCTTGTGTTGAAATCTCTATTCCTTTGTAGTTCCCCCACCCCAGAAACACACACTCAGCTTCCTTCTACCCATGGAAAAGCGCTATTCAATATACAAATACTAAAATATATGATCACATAAAAACATTATTAACATCAATTTAGCACTATTTTGCATAGGTTTACACAACCAGTTTCATTATCAATTGTGAAATATAATCCTTAATTTGTAAAAATAATTTTGAATATTTTGTCATAATCTTTGACTAGAAAACCCATTTAAAACATAGCAGACTGGTTTTAATAAAAATTAAAAATGAAAAGCACCTTGTTTAAAGCCAGCTTTTCGAATTAAAACCATATGGGAGTTCTGAACTGTGCAGCTTTTGGCTCTGTCAGGATTTCTGTGATGAAACTGGCACCTGTTTTCATGGAAGTATTTTGCCACCTATGCTGTTGGACATTTGCAGCTTTGGCCTTAATAACAGTCTCCAGCTGATTATTAAATTACCTGGGTAAGGAACTGCAAACTGTTAAATATTTCTTTTTGAAATTTATTTGTCTTAGTATGGCAGACATAGTACAGAGTAACTGCAGAAATTGCCAAATGTTGGATTAGCACTACCCCCCTCAGATCAGAATCTTAAGACACAACAGTAAAACTTTGGTGATTTCCATGATCCAAGATGAAAAACAAAGAAGAAAGTCTGATACTGTAAATGATAGTGGGGATTTTTCTCCTTTATATTAAAACTCAGCTAATTAAAGTTCAGCTGGAATTTACAGTACTCAGTGGTCAAAATCAAATGTATGACTTGAACTACAAGTCAACTGCATTAAGAGTAATAGACCAGGATACTTAATGAATCCTAGTTTTACATGTTACCCATTATCAAATTCTGTGTGCAAGTCTGAATTCTACCTTGAATAATTTAGGAATCATCTGCATGAGAAAGTCTGTGTGAATAGACTTTCTTCTATCCTTTGAAATACTGATTTTCTGCTATGTTTTTCTAGCTAAGCCTTGTCAACCTAAAGTAAATAATTTATTAGTTCTAGTAAAGATATGATGGTAAAAGAAAAAATGACATAGAACCGTTTATGAAAGGAATGCTTCAAAAGTCTGCAGCTATGTAGAGTCTTCTTCAGTGCCTATTTATAAGCCATCAATGAAAACCAGTATAGACAGTTCAGAGTATTTGAGCTGAGAGGTAATATAGGAATTACCCAAGGGAAGAGGAATACCTTGTTCACCCTTTGCCAGCTCCTGCAGAGCCATGCCACACTTAGGAGGAAATAACCTCCACAAACACAAAGAAGTCTTCTCTCAAAGGGATAACCTTTGATCCCTTCCTGTAAGGTGTGTTTGTAAGGTGTGTTTGCTGTATCATTTAAGAATATTCAATTCTCCTATGAAAGACAAGAAAAGCAAATGGAATCAATGAAACTCATGAGAAACATTAAATATATATAGTAAGTATAAAAGTAGCTATGAGACACAGGAGAAACTCCTATGTTAAGCATAGATAGTAAGTTAGTACCCTGTGAGATACAAGACACAGATAGAGTAAGAAGAGCATAAGTGATAAATATAGGTGGAGATGGAAAGACCAAAGACACCAAATATTCATATGGCACATGAGACACCAATATATTCCATCATATTCTACTAAATATTTATGAGGCAAAAGAGATATCAAATATTTATGAGATACTCAATACTCATGGGATTTAAAATTGCCCCCCACCCATTGGTGACACCCATTCTGGCTCACGTGTCCTCTGCCTAAGACATGCAGATAAAATCTACAACTGCTCTGCAAGCTAATGCGCAAGCTACAGCTGTGGCCAGGAATATTTGCCCCTGTGTCTCTCCTAAAGCACAAGCATTTATTGACTTCAGGCACTTTCTATTGGCTGAGTTCCTTGCTCACTCTCAACTCTGGTCCTTGTAATTACCCTGACAGTGGGAATGACTGATGAAGAAGAGAGAAAGATAAGACATAGGAACACTGTATAGCACAGAATTCACATAGTGTGGTCCTTCCAACTCTCTACCCTTTCCTAAATGTATTAACCTACCCCATGTATTTTCTCTTACTTTTCACTCTATTTTAAGTTGATTCAATAAATCATACGTTTTGATGATTTGAGTTTAGTCTCTGAGTCTTTCTGTTCTGTGACCTCTGGGAAAGCTTCTCTGGTTGTATACTTGCAGGCTTCCATTGAACTGTAATTTCCCTATATGACACCGCATCTCCACCACCTCCAATGTTGACTCTCAGCCTTGCAGTCCTGTTTGGTGTAGAGTATGACAGGTATTTAAGGAATCCAGAAGGATCTCAATGATGCTGTTGAGCTCTCCAGACTTAGACCCTCTTGCTGTTATCTATGCCTAAACAACAAACCACTTTCCTATACTTGAGACATTTTTTATATGAGTAGATTAATTTTCCTTACATAATCTCCCATTTCTTTCTGACCTTTAGGTTGCCAGTTTTCCATTTTATTAGTTTTGTCATAAATAATTTTTCTATTTTAGATCATTACTGGAGAAATTTTTCACTACATTATTGAGAGTCTTCCTCCCACTCCTGCCCTAGTCACACAGTTTCTTTTTCCACAAACAGCAAATATTTTCAGTTTTTTGAGTAGGAGAAAGTAGATAAAAAAGAATGACCCAAGTCACTCAACCAAATTTAATTTTTACACTGTTCCCAAATCTGGTAAGGATGAGAGGAAATAATTTAACCAATTTCTATCAAAAAACATTTAAAGTATTTTATTATTAATTGTAAAAATAGTTAAAAGTGTTTTTTTTGGTACTTTGCATTATGTAAAGGAATTTTCAAATTATATGTTTTGATAATCATTGAAACTCCTTGAGAAATTAATATAATAATACTAGATGTGTGATCACAGGCAAGTTCCTTATCCCCTCTGTGCCTCAGTTTTCTCATCCCACCCATAAAAGTGAAAATACCAATAGTACCTATCTCATAAGGTTGTTATAAGTATTAAAATAACTAATGCATGTAAAGTGCTTAGAATAAATGCCTAGTACTTAATCATTTGAATCGCTTCTTTTGTAAATTGTTAATGTCCTTTTATGATTTCTCTATGACATATTCATCTTTAAGAGAATAATGTTGTAAGCATTCAGCATTTATAAAAGATGTAAACCAGTTATAAAGATAATACTACTTAGAATTAGACTTTATTGAACTCTTGCCATGTCCCAGGCATTCTGCAAAGTACTTTATCTAGATAATCTCATTTAATACTCAAAACAACCTTATGAGTAGATTCGTTATTATGTCACTTTAACAGATAAGAAAATGGAGACTTATCATTATTAATTTCCCCAAGGTCACGCAGCTATAACATATAGACAAGTCTTAAACCAATGAATTTATCCATTTCTGTCTCTAAGGTTCATACTGTTAATATTGTGCTTTAGTGCCCTCGGTCAAAAAAATTTTTTTTTGGCAGCGCAGTGCAGCATGCAGAATCTTAGTTCCCTGACCAGAGACAGAACCCATGTCCCCTGCAGTAGAAGTGCAGAGTCTTAACCACTGGACTGCCAGGGAAGTCCCTATCAAAACTTCTTAAATATTTCACACTCTATAATTTGCCTATTAGCTTTCCTTAATTATGACACAGAAATGTTTCATTTTATGTAGTAATATCTAACAATGTTTTATAGTTTCTTTCATTGTTTTAATGATTAGAAAGTCATTTCCCTCCCCAAGATAAGATATTCTGTGATATTTTCTAGTTGCTTTAGAGTGCTTTTAAATAACATTTAATTCATTGATCAATTTGGTATTTATGTTTTTAATATGAAGTTAGGGATAACTTGATTTTCACCTCCAAATAAATAACCAATTGTCCCAGCACCATTCATCACATAATTTGTTCTTTTACTAATATGTCAATTCACTGTAACTACACAAACTGAGGGGCATTCTTGCTTATAAATTTGAATTATGGGAATATGAAAACATACTCTACTATAAAAATGTTAACAAAGCATTATTTGTGCACAAAATTTAATACCTGCACTCTAAATTTAAAATCTCTCAAGAATATGGTAATTCCAAAAAGAGAAGTAGGAAAAAATGATATACCATCTATGTTCCCGTGCTGCATGCTGCCTGAAGCACAGTGTTGTGTATTCCAGTAAATGATGTTCCTGGTCTGTGAAGCCCTGTAACCAGCAACTGGTGGGTTAGCTTGGGCTCCCCCAGAAGCCACATCCCTCACCCCCAAAAATTCGAATGGAGATAGTTTATTTGAGAGGTGATCTGAGGAAACACTGGTAGGGGAATGGGGAATTGAAAGATAAATGGAAAATGACCAAGGAAGAGTGCCTTATCAAACTCTTTATCGGGGCTTCCCTGGTGACGCAGTGGTTGAGAGTCCGCCTGCCGATGCAGGGGCCATGGGTTCGTGCCCCGGTCCGGAAAGATCCCACATGCCGCAGAGCGGCTGGGCCCGTGACCCATGGCCGCTGAGCCTGTGTGTCCGGAGCCTGTGCTCCGCAACGGGAGAGGCCACAACAGTTAGAGGCCCGCGTACTGCAAAAAAAAAAAAACACCTCTTTATCGCTGTGGGCAAGGTTTAAACCTGTCAGTGCAGACCTCATTCCTTGGAGGTGTCTACGCTAGGAATGAGGGAGCTGGAGATTTTATGCAGCAACTCTCATCAGTCTGTGGTTAAAAGTTACTGGCAGTGGTGTTACTTCTTCAACACTTCCAGCTGCCTCTGGGGGCAGACCTTGCTTCAGCAGCCAGATGACGGCGGAGAGAATGGGGGGTGCACTACAATAGTGAACTCAGGGGACTGGGATAGCGATTTATGGCTGCTTTCTGCTCCAATGGTAAACAGAAACGCCATTAGTCAGCATTCATCCTGAATGAGTTGCTGAATTATGGGAAATCTTTAGGAATAAGTCCCTTGTGATTGCTTGTGATGGAAGTGTGACTACTTTTTAGGATGATCTATTCATCTGCTCTATCCATTCTGTCTATTCTAGGGTGATTATTCTGATCTATTACTCTGTCAATCAACTCTTGCACTGCTTTTTTTTTTTTTTTAACATCTTTATTGGAGTATAATTGCTTTACAATGGTGTGCTAGTTTCTGCTCTACAACCAAGTGAATCAGCCACACATACACATACATCCCCATATCTCCTCCCTCCTGCGTCTCCCTCCCTCCCACCCCTCCAGGCGGCCACAAAGCACCTAGCTATCTCCCTGTGCTATGAGGTTGCTTCCCACTAGCTATCAGTTTTACATTTGGTAGTGTATATATGTTCATGCCACTCTCTCACTTTGTCCCAGCTCACCCTTCCCCCTCCCCGTCTTGCACTACTTTGATATTTTAATCACAATAGTTAGGCATTTTAGGGCAAATCCCTCCTTTTTATATTTTTCTTCAGAATGTTTTTAGCTAATTTCATTTTTCCAAGTGAAAATCAGAATTTTTGCATGAAGTCCCACACCCACCAAAGAAAGAAATCCTGTCAGTAAATATATTAGGATTTCAAAAATTAATTTAGTAAGAATTAACCTTTAGAAACAAAATCAGTCTTCCTGTACAAATCTGCAAATTCAACTCTTCTTTTATACCTCTCAATATATTGTTGTAGCTTTATTCACAGGACACACAAATGTTTATTCACAGGACACACAAATGTTTTAGAGGATTATTCCTGGATACGTTGTACGGCTTTCATTTTTGCTATTCAGTAAAGAATATCTCACATCCTCTCTTCATTATATCTTTTAGCTAGATATAAAACTGCATATAAGAAAGTCACCGATTCTTAAAAATTCCTCTTATTTTATCTAATCGATTTTTTAAATTCTAAGCATTTTTTATTATTTTCTTGTGCTGGCTAGGTTATTACCGAATCATCTGTAAAAATGATCATCTCTTCTGTCTTCATAAAATTCTATCATTAAATGTTTGTTCCTCTGAATCACAGCAATGTCTCTAAGGAACAACATCCTTCTGGGACATTAAGAACGTATTTGGATAGGGAGGGAGGGAGATGCAAGAGGAAAGAGATATGGGGACATATGTATATGTATAACTGATTCACTTTGTTATAAAGCAGAAACTAAAACACTACTGTAAAGCAATTATACTCCAATAAAGATGTTAAAAAAAAAAAAGAACAGGGGCATAGTCATGTGAAGAAAGGAATGCTCTCAGTTGTATGTTAATGAATATTAAATGCATTATTAATAAATAGGTTTTTTTAACTTAAAAAAACGTATTCGGGTCTTATTAGTTTATTAGTGTGAATTCACTAATCAGATCCTTTATAGGAGGATATTTAATTAAGATAATAACAGGGAAAGGAGAAAATGTACTGGTAGAAAGAAAAGGCTGGGGTTGTTTCTAAGCCTGTGGAGGTAAGATACGAACAACGCTATTAATCTTAGCTGGGGAAATACCAAAGAAATCTGTTCTGTCTTCTACAATGATAATTAGGGAACGCTCTGATCTCCAGTGGCCTTCCCACTTATCAACCTGGCCCTTGTCCAGGTCTCCATCTAGCTACTGCTTCCACTCCAGCTGATGACAAGAAAGAATAGAGCAAGAAATGCTTTGACAAGGAGCTTGGCTCAATACCCACACATTTTCTGAATTGCCTAGGGCTGCATGCTTGGGATATGAAGAGTAGAATATTCTGGATTTCATTATTACACAGCTGGATTATAAAGCATTTTGCTAAGTTTCTGAAAGTATAGAGCTTTATTACTTTTACTCAAGGATACGAAGATATTGAGTATTTTTTCAAAAAGTGCAGAAATTTATCTTACAAAGAGATACCTTTAGGTAGAATATTAGTAGTATTTTAAAGAACTGTAAATAACAAGAAGGAAGAAAGTCTCTATCTGCAAATACAAATCTTCTCTCACTAAGCACCATTTGATTGAAAATCAGGATGAAAGGAAAGGAGGGAGGGAAGAAAAATGGAAGAAACTCTTACACAACTAGTAATTCAAGTGATATTTCCAATGAAAGAATCAGATTTAATTCTCATTTCTGTATTTTACTTTGTTTCTCTTTAATCAGTATGCCTTTCTGTAAGCCATCTTCCTGAATATCTTTGAGGAAAAGTTACTTTGGAGATTCTCCAGATGGAAGTACAGTTCTGAAAACTAAAATTGTCTGCAAAAATTATCACCTTTAGAAAACGTAAAGCCTTTGCATGTGAAATGACTGACGTGCAAAACTTGTTTTTAGACCCAATGAGCTAAGACTTTACGAAGTTATTCAGGGATAGCTTTCATTATTGTCTTTTTGGTAAATGAAATAAGATTAACACAGTCTAATGTTTTGGAAATCATTAAGCAGAAAATGAAAAATCCTGAAACGTAAAGCTAGAAGCACATATTTCTTAATTGGAACCAAGTGAACACCACCTGCTATATTCTTATTCAGCAAAGTCAAACCCTTAAAATCCTGACATAACACTGATGTGCTGGGAAGGTAACAAGTCCTGACTCTAGAGGGAGAAGACAACCGAAGCTTTTTGTTGGAAACCCTCCCAGACCTTGCCCTATGCATCTCTCCCTTTAGCTGGATGTGATTTGTATCCTTTGCTGTAATGAAACTATAATCATAAGTATAGCACTTTCCTGAGTTCTGTGAGTCATCCTAGCAAATTATCAAACGTTGAGGGGGTGGGGGTGGTAAGAATCCCTAAATCTGTGGCTAGCTGGTATTATAGCCTATGTCTGAAATTAGGGCAGTTTTACAGAGGAGTGTGCTCCTAATCTGTGAAGTTAGGCCTAGTTAGTATCAGCATCCATTGCAGTCCCTTTTTTAATTAAAATCATGTCACATTCTACTTATATTCTGAATTCTTATAAGTCTTTCTTTTTTGCTTTCTATCTTCTATTAGTGATTTTATAGCCAAATTGTAAGACTGAGATAGTGGTTTTTTTAAGTATAATTGGGTTAAGGAGGTCACATCTTATACTGTTATTTTTCCCTGTTATCTTCCTAGGTGGTGGGGTGATATTCTCCCATCAGGATTCATTTCTCCAAGCCATGCTTCTGCACACCATCTTAACTTTGGTAAGTAACTATGTTAATCTCCTAAAGTTTGTTTATTTAAAAAAAAAAAATCCTTTACTTCTAAAAGAAGCTACATTCCTTAGGATGATTATCAGAATAAACTGACTTTAAAAGAAGATTTTTCTTATGATTTAGCACTCTTTTGCTAACTTACATTATTAAATCAGTTCTATTTTGAAGGAGAAATTCTTCTTCTGCCTGACAGGTAAAAGAAATGTTTAACTATACTACTATTTTTATAAACAGATCTTAATTTGTATCCATAATATAGAGTAATAAACAAATAGCAATAGTCTAATGAACCTCTAGAATCACTCCATCTCTTTTCTGCTAGGACACGCACATATTACCTAGGTAGGTATCCAAGTTACAGCGGTCTCTGAGGTCTACATTAACTATCATATATGAACTCCTGGCTGCAAGAAGTAATTTGCCATTGATGGGAAATGCATTAGACTCAAAGTTCCTTAGGTTATGTAAAAGCTTCCCTTATCAAGGATGTAGTGTTCTCAGGAAAGACCCTAACTGCAAGAAAAAAAAAAGATTCTAGCATTTCCCCCACCATTATCAAGGAAGTTCATGTTTCTGATTTCATTTTTTGAGATGAAATTTCAAAAAAGGAAATAATCAGAAAACCATACCATGAGGAAACAGGATCAGAGAATGTGAATGTCTTTGATATGAGCACAGGGAGCAATGTACCAGGAATGTTAGCAGAGCACATAGTTCACTTACCCAAGCCAAAACCCAATGTCAAAAGTTTTGCTTTCTACCTGCTAAAAATGATGAGCCTATGAGATTCATGTAAATGGATTAAACAGCTTCTCAGGAAATGTTTGTTATTTAATTCTCACTCTATTTTTGTATCTGGTAACTTCAGTTACACCAAGGGTTTGAAAAAATGAGGAACTGAGAAGCAGAGTCATACCCACTTTATAGAAGCAGTCTAACAGTACACATTGCTTCATTTCTCAGGAGATGAATGGCTTAAAGTAATTTAAGGATAACTGTCTAAGAGGAAGAGAATGTGGAAGGTTGACTGAACCATGGACCATGTGCCTCCTAACTTTCTCATTTCCTGGCTAGCTTTTCTTTTTTCCCAGCTTGCTTCTTAGACAGGAGGTAAATTTTAAGGAAAAGACAAGTGCACTCACACCTCCTTTTTCTGCCCAGCTAACTTTTACTTCAAATAGTAATAACTGTACCCTAATGGCAGAATATTGGACGGAAAACAATCAAGATGCTCAATATTTGGGCATACCTATCACCCTTTAGTGTAAGAAATTTCAATATGCCCTTGGTAAGCCTAAATCTCTGTGCTTAGTGTTTATTTTGTCTTCCAAACAGACTATATTCCTATTTACTTGGTTTGTTTGCTCATGAAATCCTGCCTTGTTCAATCAAAGGAGTTGAGATACTTTAAAGTCAGAGTATGCCCGATAAAAATAACTGTATAACATGAATAGAAAGAGAAAATCTAGACAGACAGGCATGCAAATAGACAACCTAGACCAAATCTATTAATATGTAGAACATATAAGCAACCTTAGCTTCTTTAGTTGGGTTTCTGAGTTTCTAGGTGAAGTGAAAGAATATAATCACTCAATTCTCACCTTGGAGAAAGAGAAGGTCATAAGTCAGGTTCTCTAGGAAGGAGACTTCTAGGCAAAGATTTGTTTTCAGGAAGTTTAGTGGGGAGGGCTCTTGGGATTAGCACCTATGGGGGAGTGAGGGAAGTCCAATGGACGTAGAGAGAAATGGGACTGTGAAGCCAACAAAAGCTTCCCTATGGGGAGCACTGAAGCTGGGGTGGCTCTTCAGAGTTTTTCCAATTGGATAACATAGGCTTTATAACTCTCACTCCACCTCCTCAGATTGGGCTGTCACTGATGTAGGCTGCTCCTGGGAAGTGGAGTAATGTTGGGCCAGGTGGCTCTCTTCAACAGAGCGCAATGAGGGTAGATGGGAAGAGCCTTAGCTGCAAGTCATCAGCTGTCCATTCTCCCAGGAGATTTGTTATGTGTGCTTCAATCCTGAAGGTCATGGTTTTGGTGCACCCCTACTGTTCACTTACAAAAGAAAGAAAACAGATTACTCTCTCTGGGAAAGCAAAGTTATTCCAAAACAGGATGAAAAATAAATTATTTTTCATTACTTGGTATATAGAAAACGGAGTTGTATGATGGAAAAAAATTCTCACTAATAGCCCTACAGGAAACACAGTTAACAGATTTCATGGGGCTATTTTCTACAGTGTCCTCGATAAGAGAATCACATTAATATGCCTCTCCATCAGATTCTGTAAGGGGCGAACCACAAACAACCCTGGGGCCCAGTCTTCTGGTGATCCAGCTTCATTCATTCATTTGTTCCTCTATTCAACAAATAGCTATTGAGTGCCTAATGTGTGCAAAGCATTTTGCTAGGCACAAGAAATATTATGAGATGCGGGAAAGATCCCACAGAAATTGCAGATTTTAATCAGAGAATCACATGATGAACAAATGTGAAATCACACCTTTGATAATTACACACAAGAGAGGCTCACTATCCAGTGTTAACAAAGCTTCTAGTAGTGGAAACTGACCTGGTTATGGAGGTCAGAGATGCATCAGAGATGGTGCATGATGGTCAGAGATGAGGAAGTGATTATTTTTTAAGGCAGAGTAGGAGCTAGCCAATTGTAGCAGAAAAGGGCAATGGACCCAGTGTTAGAAGGGACCACAAGACACCAAGAAGGCTCATTTGACTACAGTGCAGACAGATGCTGAGGGCAAACTTGAAAGAAGATGAGAATATGGCATTAGGGAAAGGCAGCCCAGGCAGAGCCTTGTAGATTATATTAAGGAATGTGGTCTTCATCTTGAGAGAAATAGGAGAATCATTGAAATGTTGTAGTGAGGAGGTGCTGAGTGAGGAGGTACTGCTAATAAGGCTCATTTGGAGGATGTGCTAGTTCTCTATGGCCGGTATAACAGATTACCACAAACTTAGTACTTAAACCATGCAAATTTTATTATCTTAAAGTTCTGTTGTTCTGAAGTTTATAATGGGTCTCACTGAGGTAAAATCAAGTTGCCAAAGGGCTACATTGCTTTCTGGAGGCTCTAGGATAGAAGCTGTTTCCTTGTCTTTTCCAGCTTCTAGACACTACCCACAATTCTTGGCTCATGTCACCCTTCCCTCTTCAAAGCTAGCGACAGCCAGTAGAGTTTTTCTCACATCACATACCTCTGTCACTGACTACTGTGCATCCCTCTTCCACATTTAAGTACCCTTTTGATTAGATTGGGCTCATTCAGATCATCTACGATAATCTCCCCCATCTCAGTATTAGCTACTTAGAAACTTTAATTCCATCTGTAGCCTTAATACCCCTTTGCCTTATAACCTAACATAGTCACAGGTTCCAGAGATTAGGACACAGACATCTTTGGGTCTACCTACCAGAGTGGAAGCAAGGAGAACGAGGAGAGAGGCTTTTGGATTTGGTGGTGGTCAATATGCAGAACTCTGGACAGATTTGGGAGTAACTTAGTAACTAAAATTGAGAGGACTAAATCATGGCTGTCCTGGGAGTGAGATCTATCCAAGGAGCAAATTCGGAACACCTGAATGTATTCATTTATTCAATATTTCTCTTTGTTCAGATATTTTGTGAACAGATACTGTTCTGTTTTCTGGGGATGGAGCACTGAATAATTCATAACAGCCTCTGCCCTCATACAGCTTATGTGCAAGATGAGCTGCTTATGCCAAGAATTATTGTCTATAAATATCTCTTTTCTCAGGCAGACATTTGATGGGTCTAGATAATCACTCCTTTCGGATACGGACATGACTGAAGCTTTATCCTATATTCTCTGTTGGTTGTAGACACAGGCTACCTGAATTTTAATTATAGTTTTGATATGAGCATATATCTTTATGTTAAAACAGGAAATTATGCGGTCTAAGCAAATATTGTCCTCAATTTGCCACAGCTGAATTCTTCATCTCTCTAAGAGTTATGGAAATTTGCCATAAACTTGCTTCTTAATTCTGATTATCACATGGCATATGAAAGTTTTAGGGGAAAAGAGACGCCTTTTGATATTCAAACTAAGGGGTTCCACATTGGACTGGGACCTGAGATTTCTCAGATTTTTTATCTTACAGGACATATATTGGACCTTGTAAAACTTGTCCACTTTCATACAGAGTCTGATTTTTATAAGAAATATACAAATTCCCCTCACAGATTTTGAGAGTAAAAGGAAACAAAAATTATCTATGGCTAGAAAGTAGTTACCTGGTTGGAAAAGATGAAATAGCACTAAACAGAGGTCTTCTGCAGTATTAAATGTCTTCTAGGTTACCTAATGCCTGTATTTTATATTCCATAATTTAGCTCCTAGCTATTGAAGCAGGTATGGGATTACATATCACTAATCCTTTTCCTTTGAACTAAATAATTCTGTTCCAAATTATGAAATACTTAATGTGCTTATAACAGAAAGTTTCATACTTGCATTTATTCAAGTTTTATGAATTAAAAATATCTAACCTAATTCAAGTAGTATTATTTTGCTTCTCTCCTTTTTAAAAAATATATTTATGGGAAAATATCAAAATTTAAATCAGCTTCTGAAAGCAAGAAAGACTGGAGAGGCAACTCCTACATCTTAAGGGTTTACCCCTAAGTGCAATTTCAGATAGCTTCCAAAATTTTCAAATAGAGTTGTTAGGACTAAAATTATAAAAAAAACCATTAACTTCCATGCAGTTGGTTATGCCTTTTCCTGCAAGGGTTTGTAATTCTCTGGCAATATATTTCTAAGAATTAGTTTGTTAACTATAAATGGTATGGGTAAACTATGATTTTTCTTCAGAAAATCAGTTATAGCAATTAATCTGAACAGAAACGTGAAATTTATTAAACACTTCCTACATACACACACACACACACACACACACACACACACAGAGTTTCACACATCAGACGTTCTACTTTAACATGCAACATGGAGAAGTAATTTTGGCAGATGATCCTAAACATTTGTCTTCCTTAGATGACCATCTGGCTTAAACCTCATAGTTTTCAATTGCTCATTTCTATTTTTCAAAAGAAAATTGGTGTCTAAATTTGCAATGAAATGGAAAATACAGAAACTGGCTTTTACATAGTTGGGGCAGTGTTCTTCTGTGGAATCTTACAACTAGTTAGCCATCCATAAGAATGAATGTCAATGAATATATCAAGAGCAATACGAATGGTGTTCAAATCCCATACATGCTTCACCTCAAATATTATCTATGTACCATAGCAGGCAGAGTGGCACTGGTAGGATGGTTTATGGCATGGGAAGAACCAGCATTCTTATAAAAATGGGAGAAATTCATTCCTTGGAGGAGAGAGAAGAAGGGATTAAAGAAGGCTTCATGTACACCCATGTTATAGCAGCACTATTCACAATAGCCAAGAGGTGGAAGAAACCCAAGTGCCATCTACAGGTGAATGGATAAACAAAATGAGGTACATACGTATAGTGGAATATTATTTATCCTTAAAAAGGAAGGAAATTCTTCCACATGCTGCAATATGGATGAACCTTAAAGACATTATGCTAAGAAAAATAGGCCAGTCAAAAAACACAAATACTGTATGATTCCAATTATATGAAATATCTAGAGTCATCAAATTCACAGAACAGAAAGTAGAATGGTAGTTGCCAGGGGCTGGGGGTAGGGGGAAATGGGGAGTTGTTGTTTAATAGATATAGAGTTTCAGATTTACAAGATGAAAAAGTTCTGGAGATTCGTGTTTCACAGCAATGTGAATACATTTATCACTACTGAACTGAACACTTAGAAATGATTAAGGTGATAAATTTCATGTTGTTTTTTACCACAACTTTAGAAAAATAAGTCTTCAAAGAGAGAGATTACTTGAAATGAACAATAACATGAATAATTACAATAAACTGGTGGAAGTGGGGGACAATTCTAGGGAATCTTAAATCAAGAGGATACCTTGGGAAAAGGATGGAATTGGGAAGATACAGAATAGTCACAGACTGGCAACTAGTTTAGGGTAGGTCATATTCCACTGACTAATAGGCTGAACAATGCAGCTGGAAATGTAGATCTGAGCCTATGGTGGACATTTATTTGTCTCCACAACACCATCTCTCAGCTGTGTATGACTTACCCCCCTTTTCCATTTAATCTTCCTCAATCGATATGGTTTGGGGAGAATTAACCGCAGTTTCAATAATCAAAGTATCCCCTCCCTCAAACATATATACACATACAGAAATGGGACATTTAGATTCCTTTGTAGGATTTTGTAGGAATTTATCATGGAAAGAGACTCCATCTTCCATAGACATAAAATTTAAAGATCACGTCAACCTGTAGATGTCCCTAGACATCTTTTCCCATGTACGGAATCCTACTGACAATACAGAAGAAATGAGTTGAAATAGAGAAAGGAATAGAGTAGGTGGAAGAAAGAAAGGAAAGAAGGAAGAAAGGGAAAGGGGGAGAGAGAGAAGAAGGAAGAGGGAGGGAGGAATAAAAAGGGAGGGGAGGGAAGAAGAAAGAAAGGAAGAGGGAGAGAGAATGAGAGAATGGGGGAAAGAGACAGAGGGAGGAGGGAGGAAGGGGAGGAGGGAGGGAGGAAAACTTGATACCTGATAATATTATTTGAACATCTGAATCCACCTATGCCAATCAGAACAACCCTGGACTGTTCTATTTTATAGACCCCAAATTCCCTTGTTTGGCATAAGCTGATTTAAGATGAATTTTTGTCACTTGAAATCACAAGAGCTCTGACTAATCTAGGGCTAGATTGCGGGGAGCCTACAATAAGGCAATTGGAAAATATTTTATGAGTATTCACTTTGTTACATACTGTGCTAAGTCCTTCAGATATTACAATGAACAAAACAACTTTTGTCCCTGCCCTCACGGAGGTAACAATTTCTTAGGCCTCTAACAGTTACCTGAGCCTCATTTCTGGTTATAGGCATCTCTCTGTTTTTTCAAAAAGTCCTATTGTAATGGTAAAGCACAGATAGATTTGGTAACCACTAATCTAGAATGGCATATCCAAACTTTCCTGATGATAAGTCACCTGGGTTGCTCATTAAAAAAGGCTTAAGTCATCCCCGAGAGCAACCTAATTAGACTCTCTAATGGTGGGGCCTGAGAACACCCTAAAACATTAGTTGCCCAGGTGATTCTTATAAGCAGAGGATTTTGTGAAATGCTGATCCTGCTATTCAATATGGGTTCCTTGGACCAGTGGCAGAGTCATCACCTGGGAACCTGTTAAAAATGTAGCATCTCGGGCTTCCCTGGTGGCGCAGTGGTTGAGGGTCCGCCTGCCGATGCAGGGGACACGGGTTCATGCCCTGGTCTGGGAAGATCCCACATGCCGCAGAGCGGCTGGGCCCGTGAGCCATGGCCGCTGGGCCTGTGCGTCTGGAGCCTGTGCTCCGCAACGGGAGAGGCCACAGCAGTGAGGGGCCCGCGTACCGCAAAAAAAAAAAAAAAAAATGTTGCATCTCAACTCCCTGCCTAGACCCAATGAATCTGCCTCTAATATTTTAATATGAATAGCTTGTATTATACGGAAATTTTTAATCTGAAAATCAGACAGGAAGAAAGAAGTCTAAAAGAAAGTTCACTCAGAAGTGCTTTCTAACAAAATCCTTTTATTTCAAAGTCAAGATGATATTAATAAAAACGAGATGTTACTTGCATTGTTTTTGTCTTAAGCCCATTGCCAGTGATGTCCCTGTTTGTGAACTGTATCTAAGGTTAAATAGTATCTATTTCACACAACTCTAAAAAGGACCATTCATGTTGTGTGCATGTGAATGGTGCCCTCAGGAATCATATAAAGCAGCAGCCCTGGATCCAAGTGCAACCAGACATTCATTCAGAGTCAAGCTCTGAAAATTGAATCTGGGGACTGCTTTGAAGTGATAAGGAGACACACCTTTTTTGATAACCGAGATAACTGACAGTGATGATGTCCAAACAAAACTTCCTTTCTCTTTGAAGAGGGCTTCTTCTAGTCACTAACAGAAATATTACAAAATAGCAAGCATGCAATAATATAATACAAAATATAAAGATGACAGAATAGTACCTGCTTTTATCCCACCCCCTTGTTTTTACATTTAGTTTATCTTATAGTATAAAAGGACATATGACTTGCTTTCACAGGCTTTCATAGTGATAATCTGTCACTTTCATATGTTTGCAGATGAAGGAAGCATCATCATATGGCAACTCTTAGGAACCCCTCAGCTATTTTACAGGATTGTCGACCATACAGGCAGTTGGTGGACATTTGACCACTCAAGGTACCTAGTTTCAGCTGCTATAAAGTAACAGTATAACGTAGTAATTGAGAGCCTGGACACTGGAGCCTATCAGGTTCACATCTGACTTTACCACTTACTAGCTACGTAAACTCAAGCCAGTTACTTAAACTTTGTCTCTCTTTCTTCATCTATATAATGCAGATAATAACGGGATTTTGTCAAGAGCCGTGAAGAGTCTTAGATTTTACCTTATGTGCAAGCTAACAAATTAACTTGCCACAGTTTCACATATACTGACAGAAGACACAAAACCTCTGGATCTGAGACAAGCAGATAGCCAAAGTGTCAACATTGCTGTGTCAGTTCCCCAAAACAAAGTTCCCAGTGGCACTGCAGGTTTGGCTAGATGAATGCTTGCACACACTGAGAACTGTGCTACAGAAGAGGAATTCTGGGCCTGGAGAGGTTGCTGCTTTACAGCAGACTGTAGGCAAGCCAACTCTTTGTCCCAGAGCTGGATATTACCTCATCTCCCAAGCACTGCAAACACAATCTTGAAAAGTGACTCAGGTAAAAAGCTCTCAGGGTCTTGCATTCTTGGCATTCTCAGCAAGATGGATAGCAGTGCAAGAGACCCATGGAGAACTAACTGTCTCCAACAGGTTGTTGAAAGGGTTGAATGAGTTAACATATGCAAGGTGCTAAGAAGAGTAACAACTCTGTAGGAATAGTAGTAGTAGTAGTAGTAGTAGTAGACGCAGTAGTAGAAGTATTATAGTAGTAGTAGTGGTAGTATATGGATGTTAGCTGCCTGTTTCTTTAAAGTAGCCCCTCAATAATATATGTATATATCTAATATAAAATATATATTAGGTACATATATACATTTGGACAGATATATCAGATAGATATAATAGATATACAATATATATTTTAGAAAGTTGCAGAAATACAAATGAAAATAAACTCTTAAAATCTCCACCAATGCCACCATCAAGTTTTATCCATTTTGTTTTGCTTTTTGTTTTTCTATGCATATATATTTTTATTTTCTTAAATTGATATCCAAGTCCAGACACCATTTTTATCTTACTTTTTCCACTTTTTATGACATTGTGAGCATTTTCCATTCAGTAAATATTAGTCTAAAACTAATTAATTTTAATAATACTCCAATGTATGCATATATCATAAATTTTTTACTTATTCCCTCACTGTTGGACATTTTGGCTGTTTCTCATTTTCTGCTAGATGCTTAACTTCTACCACAAATGATTAAGTTAAGTGGAATTCCAATTAGAAGCAACCCAAAACATAAAGTTACATAAATTTAATTCCTGGACTCTCAACTCTAAGTCTTTCCTTAATTGGCAATAAGCTTGTTCTTTTTCCTCAAACCACATGAAACTTAATATCTAATTTATCCCAAGTTCCCTCATGACCTACACACTTCGCATTAATAGGGAGTCACTGTGGCAGTAAGTTTCAGCTAGGGCAGAATCTAGCGTTGTCATAGAAGCTTACTTAATTTAGGAAAACCTACTCTGCAAACTTTGTTATGATTCCCTATGGAAATATATCCCGTCTTTCACCCATTTTCTAACTGAAAAGTAAGCAATAAAAAAAGAAGCAAAAGAGGTATCAAAAAAGATCCATGCATAAAAATTTTACCCATACAAGAGCCCTCAAGATCAACCTACTTTTATTCTACATCTAATTGTAAACTACTTCTCAGAAATTAACACTTATTGAATCCCTTAGTGTATCAGGTACATATGCCAGATATGTTACATGCCTCATTATAGTCTCTGCAGACTGGGAAACATTAGAAGATCTATAAAACACTGGGAAACATATAGAAGATCTATAAAAGTAGAACTGAGCTCTAAAAATCATCTTAGCCCATTTAGTGCAGTGGCTTCTCTACAGGAACATCTAAAGGGAAACTTAGACTCATAAGTATTCCCTCAAGTTATTAAGAAAACATTCTATTGACGTTTATACCATGATAAAGACACATGCATTCAAGATATATTTAACAAATATTTTTACTAATGTGCTTAAAACAGTTACCTTTAATTTTTTGAAAAATGTGTTTATGTGAAACCAATTGTTTTTTGACATTAAATATGTGGAACTTTTAGTCATTACTTTGCTGAATGGGCCACCTATGTCATTTCTTCTTTCCATTTTGCTTTCATGTCATCTGATGATTAGTTTCCTTCTCTGGAACATTTACCATAATGGAAGACATAGCTTTAGCTAATCAAATAAAATGTAAAGAATAACAAGGAACAGTGAAAACATAAATCACAATGATATTCTAACCAGAGGATACAGAAATGGAAAAAAATGTGTGCTATGAGATGTTAACAAATATTTCCTTTGTTTATAAGCCAAACAGAAATGAACTAGCCATCCATAAATTTTGGAAAGAAAATCAAAATAATGGAATTTTGTTTATCTGATTGGTTTTGGGTCTTGTTTTTAGTGCTTTCTCTTCTGCTTTATCTCACTTTTCTTTAGTGCTTTAGTGCTAGAACAGTTCTGTTAGTAAAAGCTCCCTGTTAATAAAAAACAGCAATTAATTCAAACTTATTGCCCTTCAAATTTGTCAAGACAAAAGAAGTTTAACTTTTGGGGGGTTCTATTAAACTTCTATTTATCTAGTTCTTCCTATCAGAGGCAGTTAATTAAAATCAAACAAGTTTGTAATGGGGATCAAAGCAGAATAGCAGCTGTGAAAGGTGATACACAGTGACCAAACTGTGATGCAGAAGCTGAAGGGGCTTAGATGAGGTAAGGAGAGTCTAAATTCCTCCCAAAGAAGAGTAACTTTTCTTTCTAAAAGTCTTAAAACCACAGCAAGATGAAGAAGACGGACAGTGAGTGTGATGGCTAGAGAATAAGTCTCTAGGAGTCCCCTCACTTAAAAGAGGGAAGGCACGAAAAGGATGTTGTTGGTGATGAATCAATCAAGTATTTGTGAGCAGGCCCCAGGAATCACCCTCCCCATAGTAGGTCCTGATAAACTATGGAGAGGGGCCAAGGAACAGTAGCAATGACAAGCTTAGAATGTCCTCTAAAGATCACTTAAAATCTAAAACTCTGATGGATTTAAATGCTATAATTTTTCCAGTTAAAGAAAATCTTTATCATAAATACCAATTTGCAAGTAGAAAGTACAAATACCAAGACATGTACTCTTATCTGTTCTAATATAAATAAAGAACCCTCTACTATACAGTTATATATGAGGAAAAAGTCCTTAGCTTTGATAAGTAACAGCTCACTCAATAGTAAGATCAAGGAGTAGCCTAATTGACTTTTTCAGCATACCATTCTAATGTTTAGTCAGGAAAAAACAAGTACCCTGAGAATCCCTGATTTGGTTTCAATGTATGACTTTCAATCTGGTTTTTCAATACAATCACTCAATTCTGTGACTACAGGTATCATTAAAATGATATGGAAATGCCTTAAGAAAAAAATGGGATATGACTGAGCCCCTATGTGTCAGGCACTTTATAGAGGATATCTCACTTGACTCTCACAACAAATCAGAAAAGTTGAATAATTTATCCCTTGCCCAAGTTGATATAGCTTTCTGGGGGAGAAGGCAGGATCTGATTTTAAGATGGTCTGGCTTCATAGTTCATTTTCTGCTCATTACAGCATACTACCTTCTATCATTTCCTTGTATAGAAAGGTGAAGAACTGACCCATAGATTATTTTCCCAAGTGAGCCAAAAATGCATTGTTATGATACAGAGACATTAAGAAGTACTTCAAAGGAAGTGAGAAAAGACCCTATCCACTGAAAAGCTTTTTTGATATACTAAATATTTCCAAAATGCTGGGGCTTCCTCTACCAGTCAGCAGAGACCAGACACCAAAGAGCTGATTGTACATATGATAGGGGATTCCCTGTCTTTCACCTTTATTTTCCCCATCCTAGCATGAAGAAACATTATACCATAGAAGACACCAACACCCCCCTCATTATCTTCCCTGCCAACACAGTCTTTAAAAAATGTATATATAGGTTATTTAAAACATATAAAAATGTGTGCAGAATAAAACAATATATAGCCAAGCACTCACATCCCAACTTAGCAAACAGCATTTAGTCACATCAGATTTTAAGACTAAATATGATTAGGGGGAAAAAATTCAAAAGGAGGAGAGTTTCCTAATAAATTTTACTACACATAGTGTGAGGGAAACCCATTAAAAAGTCAAGATATAGTTCTGTCCCAAAGCACATTAAATAATTTATATGAAATGCTTAATATGTCTAAAAACTAAGTATGCATAATGGAAAATGTACAATAGAAGAATTAAGAGGGTTGCTTCTATGTAGAACTCAGTGGTATCAGAGATACAACTCTGAGACTTAAGGCTGTGCACAGTCAAAGCAGACAGCAGACACAATGACATGTTAAATTACCCACATGATGGATGGCTTAATGAACCCCCTTGTGTTGATCATACTTGGCATTAATCAAAGAGCCATGAACAGATTCCCTTATTTTCTCAATGCTTCTCTTATAAACCAATTTCATTTAACCTTGGACAGCAACTTTAATAGCTTCCACAGGACACCTGCTGATGCCTTCCTGGGTATACAGTGATTAAACCACAACCCAGGAAGTATGCCATGAATTTTCTTCATTCGAAATTAGAATTTTTATTCTTGACTATTTGTGTAAAGTATGCTAAAAACACTGAGATATGTAAAGATTTTCATTTATCCACGCTCTATTTCAAAACATTAATTAATGTCATATTCATGAAAAAAATGACACATTACCAAAACTTTGGTAGCTCAGAGAATTGATCCCTGATCACATGCCCCTCACTCCCTCACAATATAACTACCATTCTAAATTTATGCTTATTTCCATATATTATCTATACTTTTACTCCATTTGTATATATTCCTAAACAACATGTATCACAGTCTTTACATGTTTCCAAAACTAAATGCAAATGGTTTTATACAGTACAAACACTCCTGCAACTTTCTTTTTTTGATGATCATATGTTTGTGAGATTCACAAAGATGTTGATATAGAAGGATCTGTAATAACATTTCAACTGCATGATTCCATTGTATCAATATATAACCTTTTTCCTATTGACAAACAGAATTGCTTTGCCATTATAAATAATGCTGTTCTAAATGTTTTTATACCATTCATACATGAGAGCTTCCCGAGGCTACACTTACAAGTGAGATTTCTGGGACTTCCCTGGTGGTGCAGTGGTTAAGAATCCGCCTGCCAATGCAGGGGACACGGCTTCGAGCCCTGGTCCAGGGAGATCCCACATGCCACGGACCAACTAAGCCTGTGGACCACAACTACTGAGCCTGAGCTCTAGAGCCCGCGAGCCACAGCTACTGAAGCCCGCACACCTAGAGCCCACACTCTGCAACAAGAGAAGCCACCACAATGAGAAACCCGCGCACTGCAACAAAGAGTAGCCCCCGCTCACAACTAGAGAAAGCCCACACACAGCAACCAAGACCCAATGCAGCCAAAAATAAATTTATAAAAAATAAATATATAAAAGTTACACAGAATTTTTTTTAAAAAAAAGGATATTATGAGGGTTTAATGTTTGTTATGGACTGAATTGAGTCCCCCTCAAAAATAAATAAATAAATGTGAGATTTCTGGATAAAAAGTTATGTGCATCTTCAACTAAACTAGATATTAAAACTGTTTTGGATGGAAGAAAGTTCAACAAATTCACAACCCCTCTCTCCTTTCACCTTTTTAAATAGATATTACCAAACATAAATTTCAACTACAACAATGCTTGATTCTGGGTGAATCCTCATTCCATCAGACATTAAAAGAAGTTTGTTCTTTTATCCATAATTATGCTCCATCTCCTCAACCCAAGTAATTAAGTTAATCAGGCCACAGTCCAAAGGGATTGCCAGTGATTAAATGTGGCCTTTCTTGGGATTGGATCAAGATGGTGGAGGGAAAGGACGTGGAGTTCACCTCCTCCCATGAACACATCAAAAATACATTTATGCGTGGAACAATTCTCGAAGAAAACTAACTGGAAACTGGCAGAAAGATTCCTGTACAAGGAAGACTGTAAGAAAGATATACACGTAATTGGGTAGGAAGGGAAGGAAAGTAAATGGGTCAGGACCTATGCCCCCGGGAAGGGACTCAGAGGAAAAGGGAGATTACACAGGTGGACATCTACCCAGAGGAGTGAGTGCACTGAGTCACAGATTGGGGACCTAGTCCTGGGGTCCAACATGGAGTAGACAAGCTTAATTGGCTGGTTGGAGGGCTGCTGGGACAAACAGAAGGCTGGGTGGAGAAGCCTGGATTCTGCTCCTGAGGACAGTGCATGCTGGCTAGCCCCTGAGACAGGGAAGAGAGAGGTCTGCCTTAGTGGCTGCCTGGTTTTCCTCAACCACCTCGCCACATGCCCCAGCCCAAACTCAGCAAATGCTCCAGCACCCTCACTCCATGCCATAGTGCAGCACTGGATCTGGGATGGTCACGACTAGAGGAAAGACTCAACTTTGGAGCAGAGGCAGAGCCCTGGGCGGGACAGCAGCAGCCATTGTTGATGCTTACTCAAGCAGCACCTCAGGAGCTACCTACATCTCTGACAGCAGCTGCTCCACCACAGCCGGCCTACTGATACACACTGAGAGTCCACATGGGCCTCCTCCAGCCCTATAGAGCAGTTTCATGGTAAGGCAGTGGGCGGCAAAGGTGGTGGGCAGTCATCAGATGTGACAAACAGAGGAGATTTGTGCCTGAGACTGTGTCTGGGCAGAGCCATGAACACATGCACATGCAGCATATCAGACCTTTGTGTGCACACAGGCCCCACTTCCTCCAGCACTGCCCCCTCTGGGGCAAAGGTCAGAGTGTAGGAAGAGGGAAAAACACACACATAAGGAACAGAGCCAGCTCAAGCATGACCCACATGGCTTCTGCTTTAGCAACTTGGGATCAGACCATGACCCTGATAAGGCAGTGACAGCCACCGAGCAGAAAGGAAGTCCTTCCTCACATCCAGTGCCAGCTCTAGCCCCTCCATCTCCAGCCCGACCCCCTACCAAGGTGACAGCTGACAGCACCATGAGGAAAACTGTGTCTTGCATCCACATCAAATCCAGCTCTCCCACCTTAGGCACTGGGCACGTGCAGTCTGTATAGAGTTGTTCCACATAACAACACCCCTTCAACACAACAACAGGTAACGCTTCACATAAATTCATAGAGGCAAAGAAAGTTAAGCGAAATGAAAAGGCATAGGAAGTACTCTCAATTGAAAGAGCAAGATGAAATCCCTGAAAATATAAAAATAAAACAGAAATAAGCAATTTACCAGATAAAGCATTCAAAACATTAGTAATAAAAATCTTAACTGGATTAAGGAAAACAATTGATCTAAACAGTGAACATTTTAACAAGGAACTAGAAAATATAAGAAAAAGACCCCAGGGCTTCCCTGGTGGCGCAGTGGTTGAGAGTCCGCCTGCCCATGCAAGGGACACGGGTTCGTGCGCCGGTCCGGAAAGATCCCACATGCCGCGGAGCAGCTGGGCCCGTGAGCCATGGCCGCTGAGCCTGCGTGTCCCGGAGCCTGTGCTCCGCAATGGGAGAGGCCACAGCAGTGAGAGGCCCGCGTACCACAAGAAAAAAAAGAAAGAAAAGAAAAAGACCCAATCAAGAATGAATAATTCAATAGCTGAAATAAAAAGGCACACTTAGCAGACTAAGTAATACAGAAGAACACATAAGTGATCTGGAAGATATAATAATAGAAATCACCAAATCAAACCAGCAGAAATAAATCAAATTTAAAAATGAAAGCAATTAAGAGATCTCTGAGATAGCATTAAGCATGCCAACATTTGCATTATAGGTATTCCAGAAGGAGAAGAGAGAGAGAAGGGAATAGAAAATGTATATGAGGAAATTATGGCTGAAAATTTCCCAAACTTGAAGAAAGAAACAGATATGCAGGTACAAGAGGAAGCACAGATGGTCCCAAAGAAGATGAACCCAAACAGTCCCACACTAAGATATATCATAATTAAAATGGAGAAAGTTAAAGAGAGAATTCTAAAGGCAGCAAGATAAAAAACAAAGAGTTATATGCAAGGGAATCCCCGTAAGGCTATCAACTAATTTCTCTGCAGAAACTTGGCAGGCCAGAAGGGAGTGGCATGATATAATCAAAGTGTTAAAAGAAAAAAACCTTCAAGCTACAATACTATAGCCAGCAATATTATCATTTAGAATAGAAGGAGAGATAAAGAACTTCTCAGACAAGCAAAAACTAAGAGTTCATCAATAGTAAACTTACCCTAAAAAATGTTGAAGGGTTTTCTCTAAATAGAAAAGAAGTAAGAAGCTAAAGGAAAGGGAAAATCTCACTGAGAAAGGCAAATATATACAACAGTACAGATTGATGATCAATCATTTAAATTAAGCAGTAAAGGGCTTCCCTGGTGGCACAGTGGTTGAGAGTCCACTTGCCGATGCAGGGGACACGGGTTTGTGCCCCGGTCCGGGGAGATCCCACATGCCGCGGAGCGGCTGCGCCCGTGAGCCATGGCCGCTGAGCCTGCGCGTCCAGAGCCCGTGCTCCACAACGGGAGAGGCCACAACAGTGAGAGGCCCGCGTACCGCAAAAAAAAAACAAATAATAATAATAATAAACTAAGCAGTAAATAGATTAAAAGACAAAAAATTGTAAAATCATCTATAACTACAACAAACAGTTAAGGAATAAGCATGAAGATGAAAAACATGGTATCAAAAACAAAATGTGCAGGAGGAGAGTAAAAAAAAAAAGATCTTTTTGAATGTGTTTGAAGTTAAATGACTACCAGTTTAAAACAAGACATAATTATAGGTTAACATATATGAACCCCATGGTAACCACAAACCAAAAACATACAATAGATACACAAAAAGGAACACAAGCAAATAACTAAAGAAAATCATCAAACCACAAGGGAAGAAACAAAAGAAAAATTAACAGAGAACTACAAAAACAACTATATTTCTATTATGCCATATAGAAAAAATAAAGTGGCAATAGGTATGTATTTATCAAGAATTACTTTAAATGTCAATAGACGAAATGTTCAAAATACACAGAGTGGCCAAATGGATAAAAAATACAAGACCCTTCAATATGCTTCCTACAAGAGACTCATTTCATGGAGAAAGACACACACAGATGGGAAGTTATGGGATATAACTTTCATGCAAACGGAAATAACAAGAAAGCAGGGGTAGTAATACTCATATCAGACAAAACAGACTTGAAAACAAAGGCAATAGCAAAAGACAAAGAAAGGCATTATATAATGATAAAGGAATGAATACAAGAAGAGGATATTACACTTGTTAACATATATGCACCCAATATAGGAGCACCTAAATATATAAAGCAAATACTAACAGACATAAAGGGAGAAACTGACAATAATACAATAATCACAGGGAATGTTAACACCACACTGAGATCAAGGGACAGATCATCCAGACAGGAAATCAATAATACAACAGTGGTCATAAATAGCACAACAGTGGTCATAAACAGTTAAATCTAATTGATACCGACATGATATTCCATCCAAAAACAGCAAAATACCCATTCTTTTCAAGTGTACATGAAATGTTCTCCAGAACAGATCACATTCTAGGCCACAAAACAAGTCTCAAAATAAGAGGAGAAAAATTATATCAAGCATTTTTTCTGACCACAACAGTATGGAACTAGAAATCAATTAGAGAAAGAAAAATGGAAAAGAACAAACACGTGGAGACTAAACAACATGATACTAGAAAACTAATGGGTCAACCTAGAAATCAAAAAGGAAATCAGAAAATAACTTGAGACAAATAAAAATGGAAACACAACATTCCAAAATCTATGGGATTCAGCAAATGCAATTCTAAGAGGGAGGTTTATAGAGAAGCAGGCCTTCCTCAAGAAACAAGAAAAATCTCAATAAAACAACCTAACATATCACCTAAAGGAATTAGAAGAAGAACAAACAAAGCCCAAAGTCGGCAGAAGGAAGGAAATAAAGATCAGAGAGGAAATAAATAAAATAGAGATCAAAAAAGAAAAAAAACCAGAAAATTTCAATGAAACCAAGAGCTGGTTTTTTTGAAAAGATAAACAAAACTGATAAACCTTTAGCCAGGCTCACCAAGAACAAAAGAGAGATGACCTAAATAATACTGTGCACAGTACTGGCACAAAAACAGACACATAGGTCAATGCAACAGAATAGAGAACCAAAAATAAACCCACACACCTATGGCCGATTAATCTATGACAAAGGAGGCAAGAATATACAGAACATACAATGGAGAAAAGACAGTCTCTTCAACAAGCAGAACTGGGAAAACTGCACAGCTGCATATAAAACAATGACATTAGAAAATTTCCTCACACCATATACAAAAATAAACTCAAAATGGATTAAATACCTAACAGTAAGACCTGAAATCATAAAACTCCTAGAAGAGAACATAGGCAGAACACTCTTTGACATAAATCATAGCAGTAGTTTTTTGGATCTGTATCCAAAGGCAAGAGAAATAAAAGAAAAAAAAAAAACAAATGGACCTAATTAAACTTAAAAGCTTTTGTATAGCAAAGGAAACCACTGACAAAATGAAAAGACAACCTAATGAATGGGAGAAAATATTTGCAAATGATTTGATCAACAAGGGATTAATATCCAAAATATATAAACAGCTCATACAACTCAATATCAAACAAACAAACAATCAAAACATGGGCAGAAGGCCTGAATAGCCACTTTTCCAAAAATGACATACAGATGGCTAACAGGGAAATGAAAAGATGCTCAACATCACTAATTATTAGAAAAGTGCAAATTAAAACAACAATGAGATATCACCTCACACCTGTTAGAATGGCTGTCATCAAAAAATCTACACATAGGGCTTCCCTGGTGGTGCAGTGGTTGAGAGTCCGCCTGCCGATGCAGGGGACACGGGTTCGTGCCCCGGTCCGGGAGGATCCTACATGCCGCGAAGCAGCTGGGCCCGTGAGCCATGGCCGCTGGGCCTGTGTGTCCGGAGCCTATGCTCCGCAACGGGAGAGGCCACAACAGTGAGAGGCCAATGTGCCGCAAAAAAAAAATCTACACGTAACAAATGCTGGCGAGGATGTGGAGAAAAGGGAACCTTTGTACACTGTTGGTGGGAATGTATTAGTGTAGCCACTTAGGAAAACAGTATGGAGGTTTCTCAAAAAACTAAAAATAAAACTACCATGTGATCCAGTAATTCCACTCCTGGGTATATATTCGGAATAAACGAAAACACTAAGTCAAAAAGATACATGCACCCGAATGTTCATAGCAGCACTATTTACAGTAGCCAAGATAGGGAAGCAACCCAAATGCCATCAACAGACAAATGGATAAAGAAGATGTGATATGTATATACACAATGGAATATTACTCAGCCATAAAAAAGAATGGAATTATGCTATTTGCAGCAACATGGATGGATCTAGAGAATATTAAGCTTAGTGAAATTAGTCAGACAGAGAAAGACAAATACTGTATGATATCACTTATATGTGGCATCTAAAAAATAATACAAATGAATGTATATGCAAAACAGAAACAGACTTACAGATATAGAAAACAAACTAGTGGTTACCAAAGGGGAGAAGAAAAAAAGAGGGGAAAATGAGGGGTATGGGATTAAGAGATACAAACTACTATATATAAAATAGATAAGCAACAAGGATATATTGTATAGCACAGGAAATTATAGCTATTATCTTATAATAACTTTTAATGGAGTATAGTCTATAAAAATACTGGATCACTACGTTGTACACCTGAAACCAATATAATATTGTAAGTAAACTATAGTTCAATTTTTTAAATGTGGCCTTTCTTATCTTTGGTGTAGCCATTCTGAAAAATAAAGACCTCTTACCTCTTTTTGAGAGCAATTTAGCAATATCTATCAACAGTCTTTAAAACTGACTAGTCTTTGATTCAGAGGTATCTGGAAATTTAAGGACATATTCAGAGGTATACATTAAAATTTGTATGGTAAGATATTGACCTTAGTGTTAAATATGATGTCCGTTGCAATGTTGTTGGTACAACAAGAAAATTATCTATCAGGTAGCAACTAAATAAATGATTGTATATTCACATAACTGCACACTAAGCAGAAACTTAAAAGAATGAGGTAGAAGAAAATGAACTGATACATTATTGTTTCGGTTATTGTTTGCTACATAACAAATCACTCAAATACAAAGCAATTATTTACAATTTCTTAGGATGCTGTGAATTGACTAAAGGTATTCTTCTTATCTTTCTGGTCTTGGTTGGGGCCATTCAAAGCATTGCATTCAGCGGGCAGGTGAGCTGGAGCTAGAACATCCAAGAAGACCTCACTCACACAGCTGTCATTTGGTGTGGTTGTCACCTGGAACACCTCAGCTCCCTTCCATGAAACTTCTCTTCATCTAGAAGTCTAGACCAGTTTCCTTACAGCATGGTAGCTGTGTTCCAAGAGGGAGTGATCCAAGAGGACAAGCCCCACCATGCAAGTTCTTATCAAGCTTCTTCTTGCATCAAGCTTGCTAATGTCCCACTGGCCAAAGCAAGACACATGGTCAAACCCAGACACAGTATGGGAAAGGACTACACAAGGCTGTGAGTCCAGGAAGCATGATTCATTAGGCATCACCTAATGAATGTGTAACGGTCTACCATAATTATTAAGCGAACAAATGAAAAAGCAGAAGAGTAAAATAGGATAAACGTTGTTTTTTAAAAAAAAATTTTAACCATCATTTTCAAAGTGTGTACATAGAATATATAGGGAAGAACACATAACAAGCAGTGTTTGAAACACTGGAAATCTGCATGGGGAGTGGTAGTCAGGAACAGACTTTTTAATGTTTGTGTTGCTTGAATTTTTTATAATAATCATATATTTTATAACTTTAAAACTATGAAAGAAAATGAGATTGTAGAAGAATAATTACATAAGTGAATATGTAATATATAGCAACTGAAATATAGCAACTGAAATAACATATAACTGAAAAATGTTAATGGGATTATTTCAAGATAAAGGAATTGTGAGAAATTTGTTTCCCTTCATGGTTTTCTATATCATCCACACTTCATATGAGAAATACACATAGACTTTGACATTAGGAAAAAAAAAAATGAACTCAAACCATTGGTCAAGTCTTTCTTATTCCTCATGCAAGTACTTCCAAATTACTGCAGCATTACTTTATCTACATTTTACATTACCAAAATGCTCATATGTCTAACAGTAATAAAATTTTCCCAGTGGCAAAGTGAAGATTGTATGTGCTAATCTATTTTGCATCATGTTTTGCAATCTAATAAGATCATGAAGCAACTGGAAATAGTTTCATGATGATGGGTTTTTCCAAATATGCATTTTGGATTTCCCAAACTCAAATCCATATTTGCTAACTTATGAGGCACTTTCTGACGAAGCACTTTCCCAATTGTTTACAGCTGTCATTATGTCTTAACCAGGCCATCAGTTCTATGATAGCAGGGAAAAGTGCATTCCTTTTCTTCACTGTTTTTTGAGAACAGATTATTGTCCCCTCACATTCAACTGTGATCTGATATTGTGTGTGATTTCATTAATTTTTTTTAAGTGGCCATCACTAATATAATCTGGTCTCATGTAACTGAAGGTACAGTACTCTATGTGATGGAAGAAGTGAAGAACATTCCCCCTCTACTTTTTTTAATAAGGAGAGATTTTTTTTTAATTAAACATTATGCTTTAAAATATATTAATCATAATTCATGGAAACCTAGTTAAATTTAACTGTGTTTATTATTATTTACACAAAACATTTTTAGATATTATTTATGAATACATAACACATGCAGTGAAAATGATAAGCTATATTCGCAACATATTTGTGATAATGGCTCTTGCTGGGATTCAGGGAGTACAAAGGGTTAGGGATGGAGGTTTTTTTTAGCTGTATCTATAAGTTTTTCATAAAAAAACATTATGAGCTGAAAGAATTGTTAGATCTGGGTGACAGAAAAATAAGCATCTGTTATATTATCTTCTGTATGTTGAAGTATTTTGTAATTAAAACATTTTTAATTAGAAAAAGAAATTTAAGTGCAGCTGGTGCCATCATCAGGATGGCTACGACAGAGTCATGCACAACTAATGAGGTGATTCCTGAAATAAACCAGGCCCAGAAAAGAATCAGATGCTCAATAACCTAGTCATGCCAGGGTTATTTTTAGGCTAAGAATTTGATCCAAGACATGTATACAACAGGACTACACTTTCCTTAATATGTTGTCTCTGGGGCAAAAATTAAGGGCCCAGTTTTGGCAGTGTGTGCTGGCTTTTTTTTGGCTCTTGTTGGAGATAGAACAGGTCTAAATCCAACTCTCTCTCCTGCTTTTGGGGCTAGAGCCTGACCAGAGGGGAGCCTCATTAGAATCCAGACAGGCCCTGGACTTTGCTTGACAAAGACCAAGTATCAAGAGGTAGTTTCTCCCTATGGCCAGAGTTGGCCTTTCCCAAAGATGGGGAAGAAATACCAGCTAAAGATTTGAAGGAGAGATCTTTAAGAGTTTACATTCCAGCAAGTGCAGGAATATGCAACTTACATAAAATTACCACAGAGAACATGGTCACCATTCCTCTAACCAAGTTTTCCAGATTCCCAAATCAACTAATCTTTCTATTGGATTGATGTCCAAATCTGGTAAATAAGATTTCCAGTGAATTTTTGAATATAACAAATGGAGTCCCTGCCTCCATTGCCCCACCTCCATGCGTAATACTCCCTTTTGAAACTTTAGCAGTATGGCCCTGTCCTGTGTGGGGCTGGGATGGGGGAGGGATGGTTCGTGTTGGGGGGGTCTGTGTATGTGATGTCTGCCTGTGGTGTATACATAGTGTGTTTTGTGTTTGTGTGTTCTGTGTATGTAAGTTCCCAAGTGGTTCTGATGCATTCTGTCCTTGGGCCTTGGATTGGAAAATTACTTCATTTAGATTAAATTATTTACTACTGACTCAATTTGGAGATTTACCCCACAAGCATCCTTCTCCTTATTAATGCAGCAAGGCACCATTTTCTATAGCTACAGATGGTGTTTGGACCGAGCAGGTGAGCTGGGAAATTGCTTCTATTAAGAGGATGGTATGCAGTTTCTGCATTTTAGAGTAGAAACACTGGTCTTGGTTCTTGGGGCCAACTCTCTAAAATGTCTAGAAAGGATTACCATGTTGAGTCTTTTACTTGTAAGAATGTACATTTTGTGAGAACAGGGTATGTATCTGTTAATTACCACTGTATCCCAAATACTTGGTAGAGTGTCTGGCACATAGCATATACTCAACAAATATTTGTTCAATGAACAAAAGACAAGGAATGGAGAGGCAGACTTCGTTCTCAGGAAAGCCAAGTAATAATGGAGTATCTAAATGCATATGTTTCAGACTAAATCCTTAATCCATCTGTGCCATGATATAAAAGGCAGTCTTCATTTGAGGCCAAATGGCAATGACAATTATTGAACTGTTTGTTCTAGTTCATTTGTTTGTCTATGTGTTGATGTTTTCTTTCCTCTGATTTAGGCTAAAGGCAGAAAAGTTTGGAACTCTGATGTAGCCCTGACAAGAAGGGAAAGTAGAGGAAATCTGAAGGGCATGCTCCCTTTTAGGGAAGATAACCTGCCCTCTAGCAACCCGCAGGGCCTCAGGAGAAGCACAGCCAGGAGGGGGCACTCTCTGAAGAAGCCTGACCTAGAGCAGAGACTGAGTCAGTGTTAAGTTTTTGTCTGCACTGTAATACCCTGGGTGTCCTTAAGCTTTAATGAAAGCTGTGTTAAAACCACAGGCCAATGTCAGTTGGGAGTTGAGAATTAAGGTCTGAGAATGGGGAGCTGCAGCAGCATGGAGGGGCTATTAGGTGGCAGCAGGATGCAGAGAGCAAAAGAGTCCAGAGCCATCACTGGAAGTGGTCCTGGCAAGCACAAATCTCAGTGCATGTGAGAAACAAGTATTTTCTGAAGCCCTTAATGAACACTGGTAGAAAGAATGCAAAATAAGATGAGAGCTTTGGACAGGAATTTGGAAAGAGCTCTTGCTATAAATATTTGTGGCTTTAAAGGGAAAGGTGTCTTCTCCAGGCTGGAAAAGTTGAATTTTGGAGTGAACCCAGTGGTTGATATGAGGACCTAAACCTACTCTGCTTATTAGATTAATACTCTGAAATAGTATGTTAGTGTTCAATGATTCAATAAGCATTCAAGTGTTTGCTAGGAGCAAAATACTGTACTAGGTGAAAAGAGATAAAGACAAATGTGCTTATGTACATTTCTCTATGTACATATGCAGACATTCTAGACATATACTAAATATATATAGACACACATGCAAACATATACACGAACATACATAAATGACATCATAACAAACATCATTTTTAGAGCTCTGATTCACCATTATTAATGGCTGTATTACCATATCATAGTAATGTTTCCTTAATCATTCAGTCATTTAAGGAATATTTATTAAATGCCTATAAAGCAGTTAGAATTTATTCAGCTGCAAGTAACAGAAAATCTCATAGTGCAAGATCAGGATTGCCCCAAAATGACTAGAAGCTCACTCTAGAGAACAAAGTATCTGAGACTGGGGATCCCCTTTCTCTCAGCAGGAGGGGCTGCACCCCAGCTTGGCCCCCCACAGGACTCATGGCTTCCTCCATCTTATGAACCTCAAGGCAGCTCTGTTCCCAGAAGACTCATGTGCCACCTGACACCCCCAAAGTTAAGCAGCTTATGTACTGTCCCACTGACAAGGCTGTTCTCAATGCTTGCACTCTAAGGAAAGGAAGAGTGTAGACCTACACTGCATGTTCCAGAGATTGTCAGGCCCCTGAATGTTTCCCAGTATGAGGATGGGAAGATGGGAGACTGGTCCTTCTTTTCCCTTGCCAAGCTTGGGTGTGTGAGGGTGATTGCTGGCATTGGTTAAGTGGTTAGACTATATCAGGGCCAATATTTCTGCTATTTTCTTGGCCTTTTTCTTTTGCTTTGTGTCTTGTGGTCACAAGATATCTGCTATTTGCTATCTTGAATTTTAATTTTTAAAATGTAGATATATGGTGCATGGACCTCAAGCTGTAGTTTTGTTGTGGACCCTGCAAAGGTTAAGGACAAGGCTGTTTGTCTCTATCCCCTACACTGAAATAACTCATCAAGGTGAACAATGATTTCCACATTGCTTAACTGAATAATTTATAGTCCTCATTCTCTCCAACCAGTAAAATTTGACATAGTTTATCTCTCTCTGATTTTTAAAATACATTTTTCACCTGGTTTCTAAGATACAAATCTTGAATCTTCTCTTTCCTCACTGGCCACTCCTTTACAATCTCCTTTGGGGGCCCCTCCTAATCTTCTCAGGTTCTAAATGCTGGAGAACCCAAAGATTCACTCCCTAAGAACTTTTCCCATTCTTTGTGTGATTTCATTCAGTTTCATGGCTTGTTTCAATGACAATTTTAAATTCTGTTCTCAAGTTCTTGAACCCCAGATTTATTTATCCATCTGTCTCTTGACTTCCCAGTTGATATTTTAATAAACATCTCAAACTTAACATGACTAAAACCAAACTCCTTATTCCTCAAATCCTTCCTTCAAAACCCTGCTCCTCCACAGACATCCCCATTTCATTGGCAATATTTTTGTTGAGTTAATCAAGGCAGAAATCTGTAGTTATCCTTGATTCCTCTTTTACTCTCTCCCATTCAATCCACTAAGAAATGCTCTTGGCTCTATCTGTAGAATAAATTCAGGATCTGTTACAACCTCAAGTGATACCTGGTCTAAGTTTCCATCATTGCTCACCTGATTATTAGAAGAGCCTCCTAACTATATTTTTTGCTTCAGTTCTTGTTCCCTACAGTCTATTCTCAACACAGTGCCCAAAACACTTTTAAACATGTCAGATCATGAGCAAAAGGCAAAGTTCTCAAAATAGCCTAAAATTGTTACATAATCATGCCTTCAATTCTTATCGTGCTCTTATCCAGCCTACTGGCTGTTCCTTCTAAAACAGAAGATTTAAACAGCTAGAAACTATCTATGAAGATAGTTCAAGTTCAGTGGTTCCTAATATCTTGCTACACATTTCACTAATTGTAATATTTTGCCATGTACTCTTAGTCAAGTATATCAAATGCAGCCCCTTCCTCCTGCCACATTCATTTTATTTGCATTTATAGAATTTTAAGTATTAGGACCCTGGCAAAGTTTTCAATTCCAAAAGGGTTTATTCCATTCAAGAAAGAGGTTATCATTATTGCTATTAATACTTCATGAATCCCTGCTGACAGTAAGAGCATGCTTAATGAGATGTATTTACTTTATCAGCTATCTAGATAGACATACTTTTGTATATTAGTATATATATAAAACAGTATCAAATATATATAATTATACATATTTGCTGACCTTGAGGAATTAAAATTTATGTGGGGAGTTCAAATTTGGGAATATAAACAGCTTGGTCTATTGGTTATTGACTTAAAATCCACGTAATTTATTCCTCCTAAATACATAAGAAGAATATGCCTATCGATATGCTTATTTCCTAATTCAATGTGGAAGCATAGTGTGACCAAATTAAGGTAAAAACTCTTCTCCATTTGGAAGCTCAGTTCTGTATTTTTAACTCTGTGTGCACATTGTTCTTAATTTCCTAGGCTTTTTATTATCTTTTCACTACTAGAAGGCATGGTTTTGATCTAGAAACTAAGAGTATCACTGAAGTCCTAAATATTCATTTACTAGGTATTTTATAAACAATATCTCATTTAGTTCTTAGAATATTCTTAGAATAACTCAGTTATGTATTACTGTTTTCATTTTACAGAGGAGGAAACTGAGGTTCAAAAAGATTAAATAATTGACATAAAGTCAAAACAACAGGCAAGTCTGTCTGATTCCACAACTAGGCTGTTTCTACTGTATCACAGCACTTCCTCATAAAAGTGATGGCTAAATAACAAATTCCAGTATCTCCAGACAATTTTCTATCAAGAAATTCAACATTAAAATGCCCCATTAATTCTTTCTGCACCAAATCCTATTCATTTTTGTCTTTCCTTAGTTGTTTTTTCATAAAGATAAAGGAGACCAAGCCAAATCTCCAAAATTCCTACTTTATATAGGAAATTATGTCTTGTTTTTATTTTCTGCAGACCAAATATTTATGCCAATACTCATCAACTGTTCATAGCATTTAAATTCATATTTTTAAATTTGCTGTTGATTCTCATCATATTTATAAAACCTTCAAGCCATGGCCTTTAAGTCCTGCCTTTAACTTACTAATTGAATAATACTAACCAAACAACACTTAATATTTAAGTGTCTAATTCTACTTTATGTCACTCTTCTCTGGTACTGCCTGCAAAGAAGGCTTCCAGTAGATTCCCACCCCACAAAAACCTCCTGATTGACCTACTAGGATGCTAACATGTAGAGATTCAATCTTTACTTTTTTTTCATTTACCCACATTAAAATTCTCATATCCCAAGGAGAGGGTCTATATTGAGCTAACACAACAGCAGAACAATCTTTCAGATTGTTAGCCAGGCACTATAGGGCTCAGGAAGAAGAAAGAAGTTCCCTTAAAGGGTCAGTGAAAGGACACCAAAGACGAAGTTCCCTTACATCACAATTTTGCTTCATTTCCCCTTTACTGCCCAATAGCCTTGGAAATGGATCTCAGTGGTGGTGTTATGATCCCTTTACCCTCCACCGTGGCTTTACTCACGGATAAAGAGCATTCCAACTTCTTGAAAAAAAATCTTGCAACCGAATTTAGTTGCCCAACAGCATATGAGTCTGAATCATTTTCCCATCTCTGACACAAGTAATCTGGCATTTTTACTTATTCCCAAAACTTTGCAATCAAAAGTCATTTAACCACAGGGCATTTAGTACCCAACAACCACACCCTAGGCCCACACTCTAAACAGCTTCAGGGGGGTTCTGGAGCTTCCCAAAAAGGATCTGTGGGAATGGGTGGTCACTGTGGTGTGACAGAAAGATCACTAGCCTCAAAGTCAAAAAACCCCTGAGTTTGAATCACAGCTCTGCCATTTACCATCTCTCTGGCTTGGGGCAAGTCACTTAACCTCTCTGAACTTCGGATGCTTCATCTAAAACCTGGACATAATATAGTCCACTTCACAGGGCTTTTTCCAAGAATGACATGTAAGAACACTTAGCAGAAGGAACTCTAACAAAAAGAAGGCACTCCATAAAAGTGTATATTTTTAAGTTAGTCTGTTTTTCCTCTGTGGTCACGGGATGAAAAGCTTTGAATAATTTAGAGTTAACTCCTTTCCCCTAACAATCTCTCAGCATTCTGGAGCCTAAAACCCATATTTACATGTACGTGCCTGAGAAGTTATAGTTGTCAAACACCAAATGCTTAATTTCAAGAGAACAAAACAATGTTTACCTCTAAAACCACATATTATAACAAAGAAATTCTAAAATTCCTCAATTCAAAATCAATTTTTATTAATTATTTTGATGGTACTTATTTACAGTATAAATGCCCCAACAGAAATAACACATTAACCTTATAAGTTATTTACATTTCAGTAGGAATGACTTTCTGAGGTAATATTTTATGAGACCAAATATATCCAAGAAGGAAATAACAAGCAAGTAAGGTCTCTTCCTGGCTTCTCCAAGAAAAGGACCCATGTAGGAAGGTAACTGGAGTCTGTGAGGCTCAACTTCTCCTGCTCCATGATTTTGCATTGCATGTAAACTCTGTGAAGAGGTAGCAGAATTCCTAATCAGGAACAAAGCCCGGAACTCAGAGATAACCTTCCAGGACAGACAGAGCCTTCCTAGTCCTATACAGAAAGCTTTATACTCGGGTTGCCAGCTTTAGCAGATGAAAATACAGGACACCCAGTGAAATTTGAATTTCAGATAAACACCATTTTTAAAAAATTAAAATGGAACATAATTATATTTCTTAGTATACTTATTCATTGTTTTTCTGAAATTCAGATTTCACTGGGTATCCTGTATTTTATCAGGCAACCCTATTTTATATCCTTGAAAGGCCTAGGAACAGTAGAATCCTCAAACTTTTCCAGAACTCAGCTATTGAATAACAGAAAGATGTGGTAGCCAACACTGTCACTGTGAAGGAAAGGTTGTAGGAGGAAGTTTTCTATCTGTGGAGAGAGAGGCACCTTTTGGGTCTTTCCTTCTCTAAATGGATGATACACTGAAGCTGTGTTTCTTTATTCTTTCGTCTTACTGGGCAGCAACCATATTCCAGCTCATATGCTGTGCTCATCCTGGGAAAACATTACTGAGCTAGACAAACACCATATGTACCCTAATGAAGCTCTCAGCCCATTGGAGACTTAGGCACTAAACAGCAATCCTCACATTTAACATGACAATTACAACAGTTACAAGTGCTATAAGCTAATAAAATGTGTGACTTAAGCTGATTCATTGATCTCATTCTATGTATGTGGCTCTGTACTAGGTAATGTCAGGCATATAAAGATGAGCGTAGATGAATAAGCCAAGATTACTTTTTTCTCTCCTTGAAGTTCACATGTTCTATTCATAATAGAAGTGTAACATTTATAAAATGATCCTCTCTTTACTAAATCTGCATGATTGAGGAAACATGCATTACAAGCCATGTTTGCAACTTTTGTTGCTAATAAAAGGGTGAAACATCCTTATTGGTATCTAAAACAAATGACTACAGCTATGTCACAACTAATATTAATGTACTAGATTAAATCTCTGAAAAAAAATTAAGAATTTGGCAAAGACTTTTTTTCATTCATCTATGGTCCATGGTATATTGTAACCCAGAAAAACACACAGGTTCTTCTCACTTTAAAAACCGCACGATAGTAATTCTAGGATTAATATAGTTCAAAGAATGAAGGCAACTTTATGAAAATTCAATCTGTGTTTTAAAAATTCTTCATCAATCATGCCAAAGCAGACTTAATGACAAAACATTGTTCTACAGTCAACCGCCTTTTATACTAGTGCATGAAAGTTAACAAAGGCAAACTTCATCCTTTCCCCAGGTTCCACTGTTTCCATCCTTTCTCCTCTTGGTATTAGTCTCCTTACTCATTTCTACCCATTTCAGAAGCCTTGTTGTTCTCCTTACTTTCCCTGTCCCTCTCCTACTTAAACAAAACAACACAAAGCAAAATATGAAAAGTTCTGATGAACAATTATAGCTACATACTGATTAGTGATTACTCTTTAATGACTGATTAGTGATTACTCTTTAATTAAAACGCATTCGAACCAATGAGCTATCTCACTGAGGACTTTACTTTTTCAAGTTGTTAAAGGAAAAACCGTGTTCTAGTTAAATCTGTCCTTTCAATACCAAAGGATACTAATTAAACTTTGCCGCCATCTGAAATGGCCAAAGACTTTCCATCCTGGGGCAATACTGAATTTCCTTTTCTTCAAGTTAGGCCTTTCTTAGCTAATTGCACTACTTGGCCAGACTATCACTCTGTCAGTGATCCAGAAATCATTCTTGAATACTACCTCTCTCTTCTTCTCCTTCATTTTTTCTATCTATTCCTGAGTAATAAAACTCTCCAAAATTTAGTGCCTGAAAGCAACAAAGATCTATGATTTCTCATGACTCTGTGGGTTGGTTGGCAGTTCCTTTGCTGATTTCTTCTGAACTCACTCATGAAGCTGCTTTCAGCAGAAAGTTCAGTTACAATGTTCCTTACTCTGGCAGATAATACTAGCTATTGGCTGGAGTGCCCAGGATCTCCTCGTCCTCTGATCTTCACATCTGCTACACTGGCTTCCCGACATGGCCATCTCTGGGAGCATTCCATAGGTCAAAAGCAGAAGCTTCAAGCTCAGAAGTTGCATAACATCATTTCCACCACATGCTTTATTTTTCTTCATAGCACTTAATATCACATGATATGATGTGATGATGTATATTAGAGGACTCCTTTATTTTTGTCTCTCTCAATAGAATGTAAATCTGTGAGAGCAGAGACTGTCTTTTTCTTTACTTCAGTATCTCCAGCACCTATAACAGAGTCTGGCACAGAATAGGAGTTCTATGAATAATTACTGAATGAATGTAAGAATATATCTTCTTCTTCCTTAGTCACCAGGTCCTGCCAATTCAGTATTCTAAGCAGCCAATTACCGGATTTCCATCAACTCCCACGGGGACACTGTGATAGCCTCCTAACTCATGTTCTTGGTCAGGTTCCTCCCCACATCCAGCCTACCCTCCTATGAACCTGAGGGTTGTTTCTGAAGAAGAGGTTTGATCATAGCATTTCTCAGCTTCAGAACTTCAGTGGCTTCCTTGCTGCCAATACAATAAAGTCTCATACACTTACTGTGGAATTCAGAACCTTCATGACATGATCTGAATATCCCTTTCCTGCCTCTGTTCTTCATCAACTAACCTCACACTCCCAAACCACAGATCTTGCTTCCAATGTGCACTGACCTCCTATTTTCTGTTCATTGAGTGCTCCAAGCTCTTTAATGTAACTTGCATGTCACCTTTGCTGGCTGACAAATTCCTTCTCATCTTCAAGATCCAGCAATTTCGTTACCTCTCCAGTGGAAACTTGCCCAACATTCCATTTACTCTGGGTTTCCTCAGAATTCTGAACCGAGGTAAATAACTGTTTTATTATAATTGTTTCCTTATAAGCCTGTCTCTCCTCCTCAACAAACCATTATCTCCTTGTGTCTTTTTCTTTTCTTTTTTAGAATTTCTATACTACATGCAAATTAGGGCTTGGTACAAACTATGTATTAAATAAATGTTGGTTGAATGAATACTCCCAAAGGTAGATTTGGGAAGGATCAAGATTAATGACTCAGTGAAGCTCACTACATCCCAGGATAATTCCATACTCAAGACCACACTGGACCCAGGCATTATGAACAAAGACAGATGGAGAGATAACATACTCCGAGGCTTTTGTTATTTGGTTTAAATCTTCAGGCTTCTTCTCTTCTGGCAGCCTCATCAGAAGTCTAATTCACAAACACTAACTACAAAGAATGTGATTTGTTATAAACCCATATGGATAGGTAATTGCAGGGAAATCAGAGAGGCTGGTGTTCCTACTTACTTCATAGGACATGGCAGGGTAATGAACTTGAAATGCCTGAAAGCGGGAACTGTGGCCAGTGATTAATTGATCCTGTATCTGCTCAGCCTCACATTGTCTCCAAAACTGTTGGAAACAAGAGACTCCTAGAGTAAATAAACAATTTTTCCCCTAGTCAAGGATGATCAAATCCCTGAATAAGCAGTATATATTTTTTGCTCAGTGAAATACTGAAGCTTTCTTCTTCTGCACTGATTTTGAGAATGTTTTTAGAAATGTAAAAACTAGCATTGACATTGTTTAGTTCTCACCACACAATAACTTTTCTTATAACCCCATCATGACATTTTTAGTAGACAGTGAGTCAAATATCCTGACCACCTACTCTGTGACATTTCCAGCAAGAGGTAGAAGCCTGCCCTATGTAAGGTACACCAGCTGGTGGACCTAAAGAAAGGCACTCCTACTGGTGATATTTCTGTCATATCCCATATCTCAAGGCCTTCTGTTAGCAGGAAAGCTGAGTACAGATCATTCTACCCTTGAATTTTTTTCAGTCAAGGATGATCAGCTCCCAAGAGAGCAGTTTGTGTATTTTTGCTCAATGAAATATTGAAACTTTTTTCTTGTACACTAATGTTAAGAACTTTTTTGGAAACATATCAACTAGTATTGACCTTGTAAGTACTGAGTTCCTTTTTAGCTCTAATTTCATCTCCAGATATAAAAGAAGGAATATTCTTTCTATATTTCTTCAACAAGCATAAGATTAAACACAGTAAGTTAAATATTTTTTTCTTTTTCCAAAGAAAATGTACTTAATCAGCATGTCCTTTTGCATTTATTGATCATAGTCGTGAACATAAAAATGTTCAGAATAATACTGAGTAATGCCAATAAGGTCCTTTCTGCTCTAAAATTATACTACTTCTCCTCCTCCTGGGCTGACAATTTTGGTGACTAACAATGCCACCATTATCTGCAGATGTGATGTGGGCACACTGCTAATCTGTCCTTATTTCTTTAGCCCTCATATGGCAGATATGAGGCTCATGTACAGTCATGTTCTCCTTCTGAATTCATAGAAGGACAGTGTGGATACAAGTCCCCAGAGGCTGGTGTCAGGTGCCAAAGAGAAAAATGGAAGAGGTAGCCCATTCCAGCAATGATTTAAACATTAAACATTTTGATGTGTTTTTCTAACATGAATTACATATTAGCATAATTCTTAAGTACTATATATTGTACATAGCTTTAACATTTTTATAACAACCCAGCATCAGTCATTATTATGAACATGAACTACTGCAGGATCCATTGAGTTATGAAAGCTATTGAAGTGTACACAATGACATGCATTTGGGCCTGCGAATGAAACAAAAATTGACCAGGCATTTTGCATGTCATTTCAATTAATCCCTACAACCACTCCACAAGTTAGATTATACAATTTTCATTTTACACATGATAACACAGACACAGAGATTTTAAATAGCTCGCCTAAGGTTATAACGCTAATCAATAGGTGGTAAGTGGAGATTTTACATGCAGGACTCTTTGTCAAAAAAAGCCAAACTCTCGATCAAGATGGCAGCATGGGAAGACGCTTAGTTCGCGTCTCCCCACAACTAGGGCACCTGCTGGACACTGGTGGGGGACATTAGAAGTACAAGGAGATGGGAGGAACCCCCAAGTGAACCAGTAGCACATGAGGGACTAAGTGGGGAGGAGAAGTGGAGGCTGGACAGGACCAGCGCCCCCGAGGGGTGGCTGAGATGGGGGAGGGGTTCCCATGCTTGGAGGGACCCTCAGCGGCTCAGATCAGGGGGGAGCCCGCTGAGCGTTTCCCCTGCCTAATCGGACGGGGAAGTCTGCCCTGCTCTGGGCCGGGTCCTACGCCCTCAGAGGCCCCCTCGGGGCCGTGTTGGTCCTGGGGACGTAGGAGGACGGCTGGGGCAGAACAGGAGAGGCAGGTGGGAGGGGCCCTCTGGGACCGGAGGAGCCAGAGAGGAGCAGAGGGCGTTTGCCCCACCCACTCGACCCCGGGAAGCCTGCTGGGCTCCCAGGTGGGGTCCCTGGCCCTTTGAGACCAGAGGCATGCCTGGGCCCCTTCTGTTCCCTAGAGCTTAAGCCCCACCTCCCACACCCCCCAGGGCCTTTTCCAGCCCTGTGGGCCCTAAGCACAGGCCCTGCTCACCATCCAAACCCCACCCCTGCTTAGGCTCCACCCTCCACAGCCAAGGCCTTTTCCACCTTTTTTTTTTCTTCTCTTTTTTACTATTGGGGTTCTGTTTTACCTTCTGGTTATGGTTTCATCTATATTTTTATATTCTTTCTAACATACCTGTTAGTTTCCTAGTCTAATTTTATTTCTTACTCTTTGTTATTGTTCATTTTCTTTCTTGTCGCCAGAGCAGCTTGCAGGATCTTGGTTCACGAGCTGGGGGTCAGGCCAAATCTCCTGCAGTGGGAGCTCCGAGTCCGAACCACTGGACTAACAGAGAATCTCAGACCCCAGGGAATAATCATCGGAATAACATCTCCCGGAGGTCCTCATCTTGGAGCCAAGACCGAGCTCTACCCAACAGCCTACTAACTCCAGTGTTGGAAGCCTCAGGCCAAACAACCAGTAAGACAGGTACACAATCCCACCCATCAAAAAAAAAAAAAAAAAGTGAGATGACAAAAAAATATGTCACAGATGAAGGACCAAGGTAAGAAACTATAAGACCAAATAAATGAAGAGGAAATAAAGATCAGAGCAGAAATAAATGAAATAGAAATGAAAACAATAGGAAAGATCAATAAAACTAAAACCTGGTTCTTTGAGAAGATAAACAAAATTGATAAACACTTAGCCAGACTCAACAAGAAAAAAAGGGAGAGGTCACAAATCAATAAAATTAGAAATGAAAAAGGAGAAATCACAACTGACACCGCAGAAATACAAAGGATTATAAGAGACTACTATAAACAATTATATGCCAATAAAATGGACAACCATGAAGAAATGGACAAATTCTTGGAAAGGTACAATTTTACAAGACTGAACCAGGAAGAATTAGAAAATATAAGCAGACCTATCACAAGTCATGAAATTGAAACTATAATTAAAAATCTTCCAACAAACAAAAGTCCAGGACCAGGTGATTCCACCAGCAAAATCTATCAAACATTTAGAGAAGAGCTAACACCAATCCTTCTCAAACTCTTCCAAAAAACCGCAGTGGGAGGAACACTCCCAAATTCATTCTACAAAGCCACCATCACTCTGATACCAAAACCAGAAAAAGATATCACAAAAAAAGAAAATTAGAGACCAATATCACTGATGAACATAGATGCAAAAATCCTCAACAAAATACTAGCAAACAGAATCCAACAGCACATTAAAAGGATCATACACCATGATCAAGTGGGATTTATCCCAGGGATGCAAGGATTCTTCAATATACGCAAAGCAATCAATATGATACACCATATTAACAAACTGAAGAATAAAAACCATAGGATCATCTCAATAGAAAGTTCCCTCATACCCCATTGTAGGCAACCCTCTCACCACCCCTAACCATTGGCAACTACTGCTCTGTTTTCTGTCCTATAGTTTTGCCTTTTCCAAAATATCATATCAATGGTGCATATAATATGTAGCCTTTTGAATTTGGCTTTTTTCACTCAGGTCAATATGTGCATCAGCAGTTTGTTCCTTTTTATTGCTGAGTTGTATTCCATTGCATGAGTATACCACAGTTTATACATTCACCAGTTGAAGAACATCTGGGTTGTTTCCAGTGCTTGATGATTATGAATAAAACTGCTGTAAATATCTGTGTACAAGTTTAGAATGCACATATATTTTCATGTCTCTTGAGTAAAAACATCTAGTACTGTGATAGCTGAGTCATATGATAAGTGTATGCTTAATTTCTTTTTAACATCTTTATTGGAGGATAAGTGCTTTACAATGTTGTGTTAGTTTCCGCTGTATAACAAAGTGAATCAGCTGTATGTATACATATATCCCCATATCCCCTCCCTCTTGCGTCTCCCTCCCACCCTCCCTATCCCACCCCTCTAGGTGGTCACAAAGCACCGAGCTGATTTCCCTGTGCTATGCAGCTGTCCCACTAGCTATCTGTTTTACATTTGGTAGTGTATATATGTCCATGCCACTCTCTCACTTCGTCCCAGCTTACCCTTCCCTCTCGCCATGTCGTCTAGTCCATTCTCTACGTCTGCATCTTTATTCCTGTCCTGTCCACTATGGAGAACAGTTTGGAGGTTCCTTAAAAAACTAAAAATAGAACTACCATATGACCCAGCAATCCCACTACTGGGCATATACCCTGAGAAAACAATAACTCAAAAAGAGTCATGTACCACAATGTTCACTGCAGCACTATTTACCATAGCCAGGACATGGAAGCAACCTAAGTGTCCATTGACAGATGAATGGATAAAGAAGATGTGGCACATATGTACAATGGAATATTACTCAGCCATAAAAAGAAACAAAATTGAGTTATTTGTAGTGAGGTGGATAGACCTAGAGTCTGTCATACAGAGTGAAGCAAGTCAGAAAGAGAAAAACAAATACTGCATGCTAACGCATATATATGAAATCAAAAAAAAAAAAGGGTTCTGAAGAACCTAGGGGCAGGACAGGAATAAAGACGCAGATGAAGAGAATGGACTTGAGGACACGGGGAGGGGGAAGGGTAAGCTGGGACGAAGTGAGAGAGTGGCATGGACATATATACACTACCAAATGTAAAATAGATAGCTAGTGGGAAGCAGCCTCATAGCACAGGGAGATCAGCTTGGTGCTTTGTGTCCACCTCGAGGGGTGGGATGGGTGGGTGGGTGGGAGAGAGACGCAAGAGGGAGGGGATATGGGGATATCCCCCATGTATGCATATGGCTGATTCACTTTGCTGTAAACAGAAACTAACACAGTATTGTGAAGCAATTATATTCCAATAAAGATGTATTTTTAAAAAAAAGCCACACTCTATATTGCTTTCTCCCTGATGTCTGACATTAAATGGAGTTTTTAAATTTACTTTTCTTTTTAATCTCTTCCTATGTTGAAATCCTGTTTGTTGCTAACAATGTATGTGCATTTAGTAATACCCCAAGCCTTCCTTTTTAATTTGCTGCTTCTAACAAGTAGTGAGCTAGGGAGAGCAAACAACAATTCTGTTAGATGTGTCAGGAGGAAATATGCTCTCGCCAAGGACCTGGTGTACTTGCTCCATGAGCACAGGAGTTTTAACACATGGACTATGTGAAGTCTCCTTTTGAAGTATAAGGCCTATATTTGCAAACTTCATGGTTTTCAGACAGGTTCTAAAGAGTGAAATTTACCAGAAAAGCAAATTTCAGCTAACTGAAACGCTTCCATCCACATTTATATTTCTTTCCTTCTGCTGGGAATTTTCATGAATGTTTGCTGTTGTTGTTTACGATAACAGGCTTAAAAATGTAACAGAATGGTCTTAAAAGATGATACTTTTACAGATATGCTGTGTAAATGTGCTGGATTTAAATGAGTCACTTAATGATCTAACAGAATTGCTTTTAAGTTATTTTAATTTTTCCCCCATTACATATTTCTTCAGTTAAATTAAAATTTTTCCAAATGCTTCTTACTCTTATTTTATTCAGTAATTTCATTAAACCCTCTACTGATTAAGCAAAAATAAAATATTACTGCCTTTTTGTGGATCCTTTTGAGAATATTACTAAAATATAAAATCAGTCAGTATCATAAACTATTGCTTTTATCAGAAGGAAGTGACTATACTGTTTGCGATTTCCTTTTGGATCTTTTTCTTCCCCTTAGTTGTTTTTTTTGTTATTAACTTTTTTCAGTTATACATATAAGTAATAATGAATAATTATTAAAATTTCAAATGCTGCATTAAAGTAAGCAGAACAAGGTAGGTCATTTTCAACAATTTCAATTTTGTTCAAGTGCTATGCCAGGTTCTAAAGATCCAAAAATAAATTAAGAGATGATTCCTTTCCTCCTGACAAAAGGAAACAAAGGCAGGATAGTCTGATGGTTATGATTTACAACCGTGGAGTCAGACACATCCGACATGGAATTCTGACTCAGGCATGTGATGGCAGAGTATTTTTAGATGAGACACTCCTGAGTCTCAAATTCCTCATCCATAAAATGAGAACCAAATTAGAACAATAACAGTACGTCCCTGAAGTTGGTAGCTTTATTGCTTCAATTACCCGAGATATGGTAGGAGGGGGGGCATTGTCTGTATGGATAAGTCTGTGGATGCTAGAATTCAATTGTAACGGTTCCCTCCCTGGCTTTCCCACTCACTTGCCCTTGAAAAATTATCATATCCAAAGATCCTTTGTTTGCAAAGTAGGAATAATAATAAGTGTATTCTATAAGTTATTAGTCTGTCTGTATTTGTTCACTAAGGCTGCCACAATAAAACTCCACAGACTGGGTGGCTTAAACAACACAAATTGATTTTTTTCTCACAGTTCTAAAGGCTACAAGCCCAAAATCAAGATTTTGGCAGGGTTGGTTCCTTCTAAGTCTTCTCTCCTTGGCTTGTAGACAGCCATCTTCTCCCTGTGTCTTCACCTGGTCTTCCCTCTGTGTCTGTGTCCTAATTTCCTCTTCTTACAAGGACACCAGTCATATTGGATTAGGGCTTACCCCGAAGACTTAATTTAACTTTAACTGCCTCTTTAAAGACCATCTCAAATACAGTGACAGGCTGAGGAACTAGGGGTTAGGACTTCAACATATGACTTGGGGATGAGGGTGGGAGACACAATTCAGCCCATAAAACTGGCCTATAAGAAACACTCAATAAATGCTGGCTGTCATTGTTGCTGCAGCTAGTTTTATTATTATGATTATCACTATCATCATCATTATTATTATTAAATAATGTATTAATCTCAAAAGGCAGTAAGGCACCAAAACTGATTTAACAGTAAGCTGTTTTCTTATAATTTTTTCACAAACAGGGCATTTTAATCATAATGACATTTAAATAGTGTTATCTGCCACATCATGTGGTTCAGGAGAATTCTAAGTTCAAGCTTCCGGTAGTTTCCACATTATTTAAAATACTAATAGGGTAAATGTCAAAGATTCAATTCATATTTAGGCCAATGGCTTCATTTTGTTCAGTGGTTGCAGAATGTACCCCAAGCCTGGTTCATCACATCACAAATAAAAGCCACTGTTTCACCATGGGAACAGGGCAAGAGGGTGTGCACGGATCAGCAGAAATCTATTGGCATGACCAGGAAAACAACCCAGAGTGCATGCCCTTCCTCTAAATGAATAAATTATTTCTTATCAGATCTGTTTTTTAGAGTGAGATGCAAAAATGCTTAAGAAAAGAGTTCCCCCCCAAAGGAACAGTAAGTAGAAAATTAGATTTTGCTTCCATTTTCCCTCTTTAAAGCACTTAAACTAGAAAAATGAAATTATTGACATCTGTAGAAACATTTAATGTCTAAACACTTTACTCGTTATTCCTCTTATAATTTCCTTAAAAGATATTGAAACAATTTGCCCTGAGAGGATTAAGTGGGGAAAAGGCTCCATTTTATTTTCAGATATGGATACACACACTTCATTTTACCAATAAAAGTGTCAAGAATCAGCTCCATTTTGAAAATGGTTTGCTCTATAAATATAGATGACAGACTTATGTGTATCAATAGCCTACCTTCAAGATTCTCAAATTACTGTAATTTGTAATCATTGACATTTACATAGGAATTTAGATGATAAAGAAAAGAAAATTAAAAAGGAATGATTCTCTTCCATCAAAAATAAACTGAATATTTGAATTCATCTCCTCTGTCCACATATACTTTTTTATGAAGCCACATTAAATCAAAATAAGTACTGCTTATAAAACAAGCCCTAATGATATGTTCCTAACTTGATTCTGCTACTAGCAGAAAATAACTGAGGGAAATTTCTGTAAGCTACAGTTTTATTGGACAATATTATTTTATATTTTTATGAGTCTCATATTCAACACAGAAATCTCCAATGATTTGGATCACGATGCAGAATTTCTTGAGGTATGATTGTCCCTCTCTAGCCAAAAATAGAAAAGAAAAAAAAAAATCACTAAAATAGGGCCCCTGGCAAATGCTCTAGACCTCCTGAGCTCAAAATCTGAGCCACAAAGTAACAGTCACCAGACTTCACCCCGACAGTAAACAGTAACTCTCAGAGTTGGCTCCAAACTTACACAGCTCTGCAATACATCCAGACCGAAATGATAGTGCAATTTTCCCAGCTGGAAAATTATATCAGCGATTAGGAAATAATTAAGATATACCCTGCTTCATCCTAAGGCAGGGACACCTAGCAAGACAGTGGAATTCTAGGCAAATTGTATTTGCCTCCACATTATTAAAGCAACTTTTAAATATGCCTTATTATAAGCAAATGTATTTTTTAAAGGACCTGAACAACAGAACAAATTCTACAGACACAAGGTTAACCACAGTCCCTGCCTAATAACATCTCTCTATATTTAGCATAAATATAGAGTTTTAGATTTTTGCATCAACCATAATAGCTACTCATTTTTAATTCTTACCATTGGTAAATGCTTTAAGAAAATAATCTCTTTGTTACAAGGGGGCAAGCAGGTAAAGAAATGGAAGCCCAAGAAAATTAGGTAACTAGCCTGAGGTACCACATTCAGTAAAAGGCAGGACAAGAATTTGAACACTGCTCCATGCAATTCCCCAAGCCTGTGCTGTTTCTGCTATGCTCAGCTTACAATGTTACTATCATCCTCAAATTTTTCAAGAGAGAACATGAATAAAGACGCAGAAGTTGGCTTCAAGATGGAGGAAGAGTAAGACGTGCAAAGCACCTTCCTCCCCACAAATACATCACAAATACATCTGCACATGGAACAACTCCTACAGAACACCTACTGAACGCTGGCAGAAGACCTCAGACCTCCCAAAAGGCAAGAAACTCCCCCACGTACCTGGGTAGGGCAAAAGAAAAAAGAATAAACAGAGACAAAAGAATAGGGACGGGACCTGCACCAGTGGGAGGGAGCTGTGAAGGAGGAAAGGTCTCCACACACTAAGAAGCCACTTCACGGACGGAGACTGCGGGTGGTGGAGGGTGGACGCTTCGGAGCCATGGAGGAGAGAGCAGCAACACGGATGCGGAGGGCAAAGCGGAGAGATTCCCGCACAGAGGATTGGGGCCGACCGGCACTCACCAGCCTGAGGGGTTTGTCTGCTCACGCACTGGCCGGGACGGGCGGGGGCTGAGAGATGAGGCTCTGTCTTTGAAGGCCGGATCCGAGTGAGAAGACTGGGGTTGGCTGCGGGAACACAGCCTGAAGGGGGCTAGTGCACCACAGCTAACCGGGAGGGAGTCCAGGAAAGAGTCTACAGCTGTCAAAGAAGCTAGAGACTTTTTCTTGCCTCTTTTGTTCGTGGTGCACGAGGAGAGGGAATTAAGAGGACCGCGTAAACAAGCTCCAGAGACGGGCACGAGCCGCTGCTATCACGACGGACACCAGACACGGGCATGAGACGCTAAGGCTGCTGCTGCAGCCACCAAGAAGCCTGTGTGCAAGCACAGGTCACCATCCACACCTCCATTCCCGGGAGCCTGTGCAGCCCGCCACTGCCAGGGTCCCGTGATCCAGGGAGAACTTCCCCGGAGATAAAACATGGAGCGCCTCAGGCTGGTGCAACGTCACGCTGGCCTCTGCTGCCGCAGGCTTGCCCGGCATTCCGTACCCCTCCCTCCCCATGGCCTGATTGAGCCAGAGCCCCCGAATCATCCACTCCTTTAACCCGGTCCAGTCTAAGGGAAGAACAGATGCCCTCAGGCGACCTACACGCAGAGGCGGGGCCAAATCCAAAGCTGAATCTCAGGGGCTGTGTGAACAAAGAAGAGAAAGGGAAATCTCTCCCAGCAGACTCGGGAGCAGCTGTTTAAATCTCCTAAAGAACTAAAGAGAAAATTAAAACCTTTACAGAAAAGCAAAAGCTTAGAGAATTCAGCACCACCAAACCAGCTTTACAACAATCAACTTGATGTACCCTGCATCGCTGGAGTACCTGAATACACAACCAATCATCCCAAATTCAGGAGGGTCTTGGTGCTCTGGCCAGGCGTCAGGGCTGTGCCACTGAGGTGGGAGAGCCAAGTTCAGGACATTGGTCCACCAGAGACCTCTCAGCTCCACGTAATATCAAATGGCAAAAAACTCCCAGACATCTCCATCTCAATGCCAAGACCCAGCTCCACTCAACGACTAGCAAGATACAGTGCTGGACACCCTATGCCCAACAACGAGCAAGACAGGAACACAAGCCACCCATTAGCAGAGAGGCTGCCTAAAATCATACTAAGTTCACAGACACCCCAAAACACAGCACCAGATGCAGACCTGCCCACCAGAAATAAGATCCAGCCTCATCCACCAGAACATAGGCCCTAGTCCACTCCACTGGGAAGCCTACACAACCCACTGAACCAACCTTAGACACTGGGGGTAGACACCAAAAAACAACAGGAACTACAAACCTGCAGCCTGTGAAAAAGAGACCCCAAACACAGTAAGATAAGCAAAATGAGAAGACAGAGAAACACACAGCAGATGAAGGAGCAAGGTAAAAACGCACCACACCTAAAAAATGAAGAGGAAATAGGCAGTCTACCTGAAAAAGAATTCAGAATACTGATAGTAAAGATGATACAAAATCCTGGAAATAGAATGGAGAAAATACAAGAAACATTTAACAAGGACCTAGAAGAATTAAAGAGCAAACAAACAAGGATGAACAACACAATAAATGAAATTAAAAATTCTGTATAAGGAATCAAGAGCAGAATAACTGAGGCAGAAGAACAGATAAGTGACCTGGAAGATAAAACAGTGGAAATAACTCATGCAAAGCAGAATAAAGAAAAAAGAATGGAAAGAATAGAGAACAGTCTCAGAGACCTCTGGGACAATATTAAATGCACCAACATTCGAATTTTAGGGGTGCCAGCAGAAGAAGAGAAGAAGAAAGGGACTGAAAAAATATTTGAAAAGATTATAGTTGAAAACTTCCCTAATGTGGGAAAGGAAATAGTTAATCAAGTCCAGGAAGCACAGAGAGTCCCATACAGGATAAATCCAAGGAGAAACACACCAAGACACATATTAATCAAACTATCAAAAATTAAACACAAAGAAAAAATATTAAAAGCAGCAAGAGAAAAACAAGAAATAACACACAAGGGAATCCCCGTAAGATTAACAGCTGATCTTTCAGCAGAAAGTCTACAAGCCAGAAAGGAGTGGCAGGACATATTTAAAGTGATGAAAGGGGAAAACCTACAACCAAGCTTCTCTACCCAGCAAGCATCTCATTCAAATTTGATGGAGAAATTAAAACCTTTACAGAAAAACAAAAGCTGAGAGAATTCAGCACCACCAAACCAGCTTTACAACAAATGCTAAAGGAACTTCTCTAGGCAGGAAACACAAGAGAAGGAAAAGACATACAATAACAAATGCAAAACAATTAAGAAAATGGGAATAGGAACATACATATTGATAATTACCTTAAATGTAAATGGATTAAATGCTCCAACCAAAAGACATAGACTGGCTGAATGGATACACAAACAAGACCTGTATATATGCTGTCTACAAGAGACCCACTTTAGACTTAGGGACACATACAAACTGAAAGTGAGGGAATGGAAAAAGATACTCCATGCAAATGGAAATCAAAAGAAAGCTGGAGTAGCAATTCTCATATCACACAAAATAGACTTTAGAATAAAGACTATTACAAGAGACAAAAAAGACACTACATAATGATCAAGGGATCAATCCAAGAAGAAGGTATAACAACTGTAAATATTTATGCACCCAACATAGGAGTACCTCAATATATAAGGCAAATGTTAACAGCCATAAAAGGGGAAGTGGAAAGTAACACAATCATAGTAAGGGGACTTGAACAACCCCACTTTCACCAATGGACAGATCACCCAAAATGAAAATAAATACGGAAACACAAGCTTTAAATGATACATTAAACAAGTTGGACTTAATTGATATTTTTAGGACATTCCATCCAGAAACAACAGAACACACTTTCTTCTCAAGTGCTCAGGGAACATTCTCCAGGATAGATCATATCGTGGGTCACAAATCAAGCCTTGGTAAGTTTAAGAAAACTGAAATCATATCAAGCATCTTTCCCAACCATAACACTATGAGACTAGATATCAATTACAGGAAAAAAAAATCTGTAAAAAACTACAAACACATGGAGGTGAAACAATACACTACTTAATAACCAAGAGATCACTAAAGAAATCAAAGAAGAAATCAAAAAATACCTAGAAACAAATGACAATTAAAACACAATGACCCAAAACCTATGGGATGCAGCAAAAGCAGTTCTAAGAGGGAAGTTTATAGCAATACAATCCTACATTAAGAAACAAGAAGCATCTCAAATAAGCAACATAACCATACACCTAAAGCAATTAGAGAAAGAAGAACAAAAAAACCCCAAAGTTAGCAGAAGGAAAGAAATCATAAAGATCAGATCAGAAATAAATGAAAAAGAAATGAAGGAAATGATAGCAAAGATCAAAAAAAATAAAAGCTGGTTCTTTGAGAAGATAAACAAAATTGATAAACCATTAGCCAGACTCATCAAGAAAAAAATGGAGAAGACTCAAATCAATAGAATTAGAAAGGAAAAAGGAGAAGTAACAACTGACACTGCAGTACTACAAGGATCATGAGAGATTACTACAAGCAACTCTATGCCAATAAAATGGACAACCTGGAAGAAATGGACAAATTCTTAGAAATGCACAACGTGCCAAGACTGAATCAGGAAGAAATAGAAAATATAAACAGACCAATCACAAGCACTGAAATTGAAACTGTGATTGAAAATCTTCCAAGGAACAAAAGCCCAGGACCAGATGGCTTCACAGATGAATTCCATCGAACATTTAGAGAAGAGCTAACACCTAAACTTCTCAAACTCTTCCAAAGTATAGCAGAGGGAGGAACGCTTCCAAACTCATTCTATAAGGCCACCATCACCCTGATACCAAAACCAGACAAGAATGTCACAAAGAAAGAAAACTACAGGCCAATATCACTGATGAACATAAATGCAAAAATCCTCAACAAAATACTAGCAAACAGAATCCAACAGAGCATTAAAAGGATCATACACTGTGATCAAGTGAGGTTTATTCTAGGAATGCAAGGATTCTTCAATATATGCAAATCAATCAATGTGATGCACCATATTAACGAACTGAAGAATAAAAACCATATGATCATCACAATAGATGCAGAAAAAGCTTTCGACAAAATTCAACACCCATTTATGATAAAAACCCTCCAGAGAGTAGGCATAGAGGGAACTTACCTCAAGATAATAAAGGCCATATATGACAAACCCACAGCCAACGTTGTTCTCAGTGGTGAAAAACTGAAACCATTTCCTCTAAGATCAGGAACAAGACAAGGTTGCCCACTCTCATCACTATTATTCAACATTTTGGAAGTTTTAGCCACAGCAATCAGAGAAGAAAAAGAAATAAAAGAAATCCAAATCGGAAAAGAAGAATTAAAGCTCTCACTGCTTGCAGATGACATGAGACTGACTATACAAAGAGAATCTTAAAGATGCTACCAGAAAACTACTAGAGCTAATCAATGAATTTGGTAAAGTAGCAGGATACAAAATTAATGCACAGAATTCTCCTACATTCCTATACACTAATGATGAAAAATCTGAAAGTGAAATTAAGAAAACACTCCCATTTACTATTGCAACAAAAAGAATAAAATATCTAGGAATAAACCTACCTAAGGAGACAAAAGACCTGTATGCAGAAAACTATAAGACACTGATGAAAGAAATTAAAGATGATGCAAACAGATGGAGAGATATACCATGTTCTTGGATTCAAAGAATCAACATTGTGAAAAAGACTCTACTACACATAACAATCTACAGATTCAGTGCAATCCCTATCAAACTACCACTGGCATTTTTCACAAAACTAGAACAAAAAATTTCACAATTTGTATGGAAACACAAAAGACCCCGAATAGCCAAAGCAATCTTGAGAAAAAAAAAAAACGGAGCTGGAGGAATCAGGCTCTCCAACTTCAGACACTACTACAAAGCTATAGTAATCAAGACAGTATGGTACTGGCACAAAAACAGAAATATAGATCAATGGAACAGGATAGAAAGCCCAGAGATAAACCCACGCACGTATGGTCACCTTATTTTTGAAAAAGGAGGCAAGAATATACAACGGAGAAAAGACAGCCTCTTCAATAAGTGGTGCTGGGAAAACTGGACAGTTACATGTAAAAGAATGAAATTAGAACACTGCCTAACACCATACACAAAAATAAACTCAAAATGGATTAAAGACCTAAATGTAAGGCCAGACACTGTCAAACTCTTAAATGAAAACATAGGCAGAACTCTCTATGATATAAATCACAGCAAGATCCTTTTTGACCCCCCTGCAAGAGAAATGGAAATAAAAACAAAAATAAACAAATGGGACCTAATGAAACTTAAAAGCTTTTGAACAGCAAAGGAAACCATAAACAATGCGAAAAGAAAACCTTCAGAATAGGAGAAAATATTTGCAAATGAAGCAACTAACAAAGGCTTAATCTCCAAAATTTACAAGCAGCTCATGCAGCTCAATATCAAAAAAACAAACAATCCATTCCAAAAATGGGCAGAAGACCTAAACAGACATTTCTCCAAAGAAGATATACAGATTGCCAACAAACACTTGAAAGAATGCTCATCATCATCAATCATTAGAGAAATGTAAATCAAAACTACAATGAGATATCATCTCACACCGGTCAGAATGGCCATCATCAAAAATTCTACAAACAATAAATACTAGAGAGGCTGTAGAGAAAAGGGAACCCTCTTGCACTGTTGGTGGGAATGTGAATTGATACAGCCACTATGGAGAACAGGATGGAGGTTCCTTAACAAACTAAAAATAGAACTACCATACGACCAAGCAATCCCACTACTGGGCATATTCCCTGAGAAAACCATAATTCAAAAAGAGTCATGTACCAAAATGTTCATTGCTGCTCTATTTACAATAGCCAGGACATGGAAGCAACCTAAGTGTCCATCAACAGTTGAATGGATAAAGAAGATGTAGCACATATATACAATGGAATATTACTCAGCCATAAAAAGAAACAAAATTGAGTTACTTGTAGTGAGCTGGATGGACCTAGAGTCTGTCATACAGAGTGAAGTAAGTCAGAAAGAGAAAAACAAATACCGTATGCTAACACATATATATGGAATCTAAAAAAAAAAAAAAAAAGGTTCTGAAGAACCTAGGGGCAGGACAGGAATAAAGACACAGACATGGAATGTGGACTTGAGAACACAGGGAGAGGGAGGGGTGGGTTGGGATGAGCTGAGAGAGTGGCATGGACATATATACACTACCAAATGTAGAATGGTTGGCTGGTGGGAAGCAGCTGCATAGCACAGGGAGATCAGCTTGGTACTTTATGACCACCTAGAGGGGTAGGATAAGGAGGCTGGGAGGGAGACGCAAGAGGGAGAGGATATGGGGATATATGTATATGTATAGCTGATTCACTTTGTTAAAAAGCAGAAACTAACATACTGTTGTAAAGCAATTATACTCCAATAAAGATGTTAAAAATTTTTTTTTAAAAAGACAAAAGTTTGAAAAATCAATGTTGTGATTGGGGTCTGCTTTAGCACATAGGCTAAGTTATGCATACATTTGATAACATTAAATATAGGTATAACTACATGGCACATATTTTTTTTAAGATATTTTGTTTTTATAATGAGACCAGCCCTTCACTGGTTCCATCCAATACTCTACTTCTTTCTAGTTTATTAATACCAGTTTATGACATGGAAAGCTCTTTATAAGAAATTGCAAAGAAAATGTGGATATGAATTCCAAAAATGTATACAGTATTTCTTAGTCAGAATCAGAAGTTTCTTTCAGAGCAGTCTCTTTTGTCTTCTTTCCTTTATCCCACATTTACTGAATCTTTTCTATTTTGATAGTTCTGTGATTATGCATTATTAAATATCAGGTGGCTAGAAGAAGAAGAGCCTAATGTCAATTCATACCCAGTTACTATGTAACTTGGTTTGTATCTGTTTTGAGTACATACAGTTCTTTTCTACACGGAGGAAAACAATGATTGTTTGTAAGCCATATATAAACTAGAATTTAAATATTAAACAAAAAAAATGAAAGTGCTATCAAATAAATTCTTAAAACTTTAGGTAGATCTAATTTTTATAACCTATAATATGTTTCTTATACTATTTAGAAACAATACTAACATAAAAAATAACTAGGTAAAAGTGGGAATTACATGCTAGAACAGTTATGGAGTTTGATTAAGTTAATCTAAAAATATATTTTGATAAAATAAACTAGAATTTATTACCTAGTAATAGACACTCCAGAGAAGTCCAAAAAAATATTACAATCTTACCCACTTTGAAACTAGGAGAGTCTACAGGAAATTTTCAGAACATCTATGTACCTAATTTTTAAATTCCCATGTAAATTTCATTCCTTTTCAGATATAAAGAAGTACTAAAATGTATAGTTATAATAGTAAAACAAAAATATAAGAAATAGACATATAGACAAATAAAATAGAATAGAGTACCCAGACTTCCAGTCTCCAGAACTACGAGAAAATTAATTTATGTTGTTTAAGCCACTCAGTCTATGGTACTTTGTTATGGCAGCCCCAATAGGCTAATATAGGTGCCAAAACTAAAGGACAGTCTCTTTAACAAATGGTGCTGGGAAAACTAGATATCCACATGCAAAAGAATGAAGTTGGACCTTTAAATTATACTATATACAAAAATTAATGCAAAATGGAACAAAGACCTAAGCATAAAACCTAAAACCATAAAATTTTTAGAATATACATGGGAAAAACTTCATGACACCGGATTTATCAAGGATGTCCTGAATATGACACCAAAAGCACAGGCAACAAAAGTAAAAATAGATTGTACTATATCAAACTTTAAAACTTCTGATCATCGAAAGACACAATCAACAGAGTAAAAAGGCAACCTACCAAATGAGAGAAAATATTTGGAAATCATATATCTGATAATGGGTTAATATTCAGAACATAAAAAGAACTCCTACTACTCAACAACAACAAAATAACCTGCCTAAAAAATGCACAAAGGACTTAAGTAGACATTTTTCTGAAAAATATATAAATGGCCAATAAATTTATGGAAGTATGCTTAACATCACTAATCATTAACAAAAATGAAAATCAAAAGTACAGTGCAAAATCACCTCACACCCATTAGGATGGATACTGTTAAAGAAAAAAAAAACAACAGAAAGTAACAAGTATTGGCAAGGCTGTGCAGAAATTAGAACCCTTATGAATTATTGGTGGGAATGTAAAATGGTACAGGTGCTGAGGGAAACAGTATGTCAAATCCCTCAAAAGTTAAAAACAATTACCATATGATTGAGCAATTCCACTTCAGGGTATATATCTAAAAGAAGTGAAAGCAGAATCTCAAAAAGATATTTGTACATCCATGATCATAGCATCACTATTCATAATAGCTAAGAGATAAAACAACCCAAGTGTCTATGGGCAGATGAATGGATAAATAAGAATGTGGTATACGTATGCGATGGAGTATTATTCAGCCTTAAAAACAAAGGAAATTCTGACACATTACAATATGGGCGAACCTTGAGCACTTTATGCTTAGTGAAATAAGCCAATCACAAAAGGCAAATACTGTATGATTCCATTTAAATGAGATATCTAGAGAAGTCAAATTCATAGAGATAGAAAGTAGAAATCAGGAGATTGGGATTGATATATAAGCACTACTATGTATAAAACAGATAACTAACGAGAACCTACTGATAGCCCAGGGAACTTTACTCGGTGCCCTGTGGTGACTTAAATAGGAAGGAAATCCAAAAAAGAGGGAATATACATATATGTATGGCTGATTCACTTTGCTGTACAGCAGAAACTGACACAGCAGTGTAAAGCAACTATACTCCAATTAAAAAAAAAAAGAGCAAGTAGAATGGTGGTTACCAGCAGCCTGGGTAGAGGGAAATGGAGAGTTGTTGTTTAGTGGGTATAGAGTTTCAGTTTTGCAAGAAGAAAAAGTTCTAGAGACTTATTGCCTAACAAAGTGAATATACTTAACATTATTGAGCTGTAAGATGGTTAAGATGGTGTTATGTTATGCATTTTTTACTACAATAATAAAAAAATACAAGAAGTCCACAGGATCCTTTTTTAAGCATAAAGTTAACATCTACCTCAATAGTGTTCCAGGAAAAGCACATTGAAAAAGAGAAAAATCTCTACAAAAGAGACCACTCCATGGTGAAATGGTCAGTGGTTTATACTCCAGATATAATCAGTCCCATTTTTACATAAAATAAGTTTAATATGTTGGGAAATGCTTCTTTGCCTTGGTCAGAGGTGGGGAGAGAGAGAATTTAGACCAAGGAAACAATGGTTCATTCAGCACTGAAGGCAGCAAGCGTTGGCCTCTTTCTCCCTCTCTTTTTGTCCTCTAAGATATTTAACAAAAGTGTGATGTCACACAGATCTTACGGAGCTGAATAACTATGGGATCCATGGTGACCTTAACATCTGAATTCACACTCCTACTCAATGGGTAGCTTTTTCCAGAACAAAGGCTTTTTTTACATATTTGCTACAAAGCACAGCAAGATATCAGGGAAAGAATATGTGACAGCTGAAGAAAATGACTACCCAGAAAAATTAATAATACGGCAATTTATGGATGAAACACACATACACACTGGCTGCATTGGCTATAATACAATTAATTTCTAGCTAATTTCCAAGGAACAATGAATCACATGTGATTTGCAAATACTGGGCTTTTTGTATCATAAACACCTACAGATGTGTTGCTATTTGGAATTTTAATATGGACACATAATAATTATCCCTTAGTCTGAAGGCACTGCTGGTAGGTCAAGAGAAAGGACTGAAGACACAGGAAGATACATCCAAGGGGGATGTGACTTTGAAAAGGAGGAAGAGTAATACACTCTGTTTCTTTTCTATTGTTTTTTTAATTCTTTCTTACGAGAAAAGTTATCACCATCACTTACAGAGTTCAAAAGACTCTACTGGATGTTTTGAAGGCTTACCATGTGCTGTGTCAGGGAAGCAGACAGGAATGTACATGACTATAAAACTAAAGTGTTGGAACCCAGCCAGCCTAGCTCTTTAACAAATGTCAAGTTCTTTTTGGTAGATATTGGAAACCTCTCATATTTAGAGGTAGAAGGGGAGGCAATAGTCCCCACCCCATCCCTCACTTCCAAAGGGTCTTTTTCAGTAAGAGAAATCTCAGACCACCTTCTTCCAAAAGCAAAGGCATTTATTAGCAAGTAGTTGTGACCACTCTGAAGCTGCAGAGTTCTTCTCTCCGACCTAAAAAATAGCCAGCAGCCCCTTGCATGGAATGCCCACTGAAAAGGGGACTCAAAGTCGAATCCTGTAGTTTGATCCCCATCTGCTAGGGCAAAGAGGTCTGCAAGTCCACCAGAGCACAAACCTGGAGTTCGGCTCCACTGACAGACACTTCTGGGCTACTGGGTGTCTTCGCTTATGTATTTGTTCAGGCCAAGGTAGTAGGTCCTGTATTACCATTCCAACCAACTGCATAACGTAAATATCATTCATTTCAATTTCACCAAAAACAACATTTTATTAATTAACTAATGCTAAGGCATTTATTTAGGATAAGGAACTCATCTACTAATTAACTCTCCCTAAAGTGTTGACTATAGGTAACTTGTACTTAACCACATAGTACAGTATTTAGCATGAATTATCCCACAGACAGTATAACCAGAGGAGGAAGAACTGGAGCTGGGACCTGAATCCAAACTAAACTGAAGACTTTCTAATTGCTAATTCCTCCAGCTTTAAGATAAATAAGAAAAGAAAAGGAGAGAAGAGTAGAAAAAAGAAAGAGGAGAGAAGAAGAGAGGAGGGGTGGGGAGGGGAGGGGAGGGGAGGGAAGGAGGAGGAAACAAAAGAGAAAAGAAAAGAATGATTTTCTTTTCCCCCGTGATTTCAGCATCTATTCATGAATGATAACCAAGATGGTTGTTTTATTTGTGTAGGTGGGTGGAGTAGGTGCAAATGGGAAAATATTTCTAGCTGAGAATATCTGATTTCTACAGAAGCCTTTATGTGACTTCTTTATAAATAACTAATGTATTGGGTGATTAAACAAGAATAATTGAAAAATTTAGGAAAACATTTTCTTTCCTTCTTTTCTTCTTCCCTTCCTTCCTACCTTCCATTTTTAATTAGAAAAGTACATGTGGCCATAAACACAGATACACAAGTAAAAGCTGAGACTAGAGAGCAGCAGAATCTCTGATTGATCTGAAGGAATCTGACCTGTGACTCTATGTGGCTGGGAATTTTTTTTCTAATAGACTCTCTTGTACATAGTGGCTAGATCTAATACTTTCTCATCTCCCATGAAACAGTCTCCAAAATTTGGAAGAAATCCTTTAGTAGTCAGCATATCAAGACACAAATCATAACATAATGAGGCAAATAAACTGATGCAAAAGTGATATTTGCACGAAGAAGCAGGTACTAAAGCCCCATACTACTGCCCCAGCCCCACAGGCCACCACAAGATTGGTGGCGTCAACAGAGGGCCCCCTTTCACCACCCCTACACAATGTACAGGGTTTCTAGGGGACGTTCATACTTGGGCCTGGGGCTGGAGTCATGGAACTGGAAAATATCAAGTGTTCTCCTCTTGTCCTCCATGTGAGATCTTGGAAACACTAACACGAAGTGACTTCATTGTGGTCATTGTCCAATCGTAACTTTGTTAAGTGTGACCAACACCTCCCAGAAAAGTGGATTGCTAATTTTTGCCTCAGAGGAGCTGAAGAAATCCCAAATTGACAATATTCAGCACCAGCAAGGAGAGTGGTATTAACTTAAATAAGGAACAGACAATTTTCTGTTGGAGGCAAAACCCAGAACTTGTTGAAAAATTACAGGCTGTCACCATATGTTTGCTAAATTTTTGTGTTGTGTCTGCTTTGGGCCCCAAAGTAAATTCTTGATACTCAAACAATGACAAGTTAGAAAAACAACAATGGGAAACCACAATCCAGATCTGGTATTAAGGGAGAGCTGATCATCTCCCCAGCCAAAATATGGACAATGCTTTAAAAATTTAAGGAAAAAAGACAGAAATAGAATCCTACCACAGCTAACACTCTGCTCATAAAACATAGAAACAAATTTTTTTTTTTCAAGTCAGGAGATGAAACTCTCTACTTTAAAACCTAGATGACAAGCAGATGGAATTATAATGCTCCTTTTAATCCCCAACTAGCTGACTCATTGCAGAAGGGTATGGTGATGTTAGTTTATAACAGAGCCACCCACTAACACAGAAATTAGCAAGGAACGATGATTTTGCAGTGGAAGTAAAATTAAGATATAAGAGGCTAGGTCTAAAATTTCATTACTACCAGCATCAGATACTCTAAACTACTCTCTAGATAAAATCAACTAAAATCACAAACAAATATATATGTATAATTTTAACTTTAAATGTATTACTGAGTTAAAAACTAAGAAAGGAACAAAAGGATCCCCCACACAGCTGCACAGGAAACTTGGGAGACAAGCCAGATAGCTTTTCTCTCTGAGAGTTTCTGCCCAATCCTGGACAAATGAGTTTTCTCTAAAGACTGACCAGCATGCAGGGGGCAGGTGATAATGCTTAGGAATTGCTCAAAGTAGGAAATCCAATAAGGTTTCCTATCAGTAGTATAAAGATGAAGAATAAATAAAACATGCTACCCATAAAGTGGTAGCAAAGAAGCTCACCTGTCTTAAGCCAGGACATAGATGAGGATGAGGTAGGGGGCACAGGAAGGAGAGGAGAGGAGTATCTCTCCTGAAAATTCATAACCACAAAGTAACATTCATGGATCTATAGTTGAATTTATAACACCTCTGTTGTCTGAAAGATCTTAGGTAGAGAATAAAACTTAAATAATTTAATGAAATGCAAAGGTCATTGAAAGAAGCAAGTGAAAATCTAAGGAGAGAATTGGTGAACTGAAGGAAATATTCAAATAAATTATCCAAAATGTAGAGAAAGAAAACTATGGTAAATAAAATGAGAGGTTAAGATGGCTTATGTGTAAGCGCTCCAAAGGAAATAACAGAAGAAACTGAGATGAGACAATACTAAAAGAAATTAAGGCCAAGAATTTTTCAGAAATATTGAAACACACTAATCATGAGAATGAGAAACAGCAACTATGAATTTAAAACCTGGGTGCAATTCCAAAAACTGTTAAATTTAACCAATAAAACTTTAAAACTTCTATATGGGCAAAAAACTAAGGAAAGTAAAAAAATAACAATAAAGGTGCAAGAAAGGCATTAGGGAGAAACAGAAAAGCTGAGGCAAATAGCCCGTAATAAAATGATACAACCAATCAAAAGATGTTACTGATCATTATAAACATGAACTAATTCTTCATGAAAAACAAATTCATCACACTAAATTAAAAAAAGTTTTAAGGGCCTGTTAAATTTTGTTTATAGGACCCATATATCATAAACAAACAAAATATTGAGAGCTAAAAGAATGGAAAAGATATAACAGGCAAATCCTAAGCAAAAGAAAGCTGGAGGAACTGTGTTAAAACCAGGTAAAGTAAATATAAATGCAAAAAATATTATTAAAGATAAAAATGGTCACCATAAAACAACACTAGGGGGACCTTCAAGATGGCAGAGGAGAGAGATGTGGAGATCACCTTCTTCCCCACAAATACATCAGAAATACATCTACATGTGGAACAACTCCTACAGAACATCTACTGAACGCTGGCAAAAGAACTCAGACCTCCCAAAAGGCCAGAAACTCCCCACATACCTGGGTAGGGCAAAAGAAAAAAAAGACACAAAAGAATAGGGACGGGACCTGCAACTCTGGGAAGGAGCTGTGAGGAGGAAAATTTTCCACACACTAGGAAGCCCATGGCGGGTGGCAGGGGGGAAGCTTCAGAGCCACAGGGGAGAGCACAGCAACAGGGGTGCAGAGAGCAAAGCAGAGAGATTCCTGCACAGAGGATCAGTGCCGACCAGCACTCACCAGCCTGAGAGGCTTGTTTGCTCAGTGGCTGGGGCGAGTGGGGGCTGGGAGCTGAGGCTTGGGCTTTGGAAGTTGGATACCAGGGAGAGTACTGGGCTTGGGTGCGTGAACACAGCCTGCAGGGGCTAGTACGCCATGGCTAGCCGGGAGGGAGTCCGGGAAAAAGTATGGACCTGCCTAAGAAGCAAGAGACCATTGGTTGTGGGTGTGCAAGGAGAGGGGATTAAGATCACGGCCTAAGCGAGCTCCAGAGACCTCCACGAGCTGCAGCTATCAGCGCAGACCCCAGAGACAGGCATGAAACGCTAAGGCTGCTGCTGCTGCCACCAAGAAGCCTGTGTGCAAGCACAGGTCACTATCCACACCTCCCCTGCTGGGAGCCTGTGCAGCCTGCCACTGCCAGGGTCCCATGATCCAGGGACAACTTCCCCGGGAGAACACACGGCACGCCTCAGGCTGCTGCAACGTCACGCTGGCCTCTGCCGCCGCAGGCTCGCCCCGCATTCTGTACCCCTCTATCCCCCCAGCCTGAGTGACCCAGAGCCCCCTAATCAGCTGCTCCATTAACCCTGTCCTGTCTGGGTGAAGAACAGATGTCCTCAGGCGACCTACACGTAGAGGCGGGGCCAAATCCAAAGCTGAACCCCAGGAGCTGTGCGAACAAAGAAGAGAAAAGGAAATCTCTCCCAGCAGCCTCAGGAGCATCAGATTAAATCTCCACAATCAACTTGATGTACCTTGCATCTGTGGAATACTGAATAGAAAAGGAATCATCCCAAAACTGAGGCGGTGGACCTTGGGAGCAACTGTAGACTTGGGGTTTGCTTTCTGCATGTAATTTGTTTCTGGTTTTATGTTTATCTTAGTTTGGTATTTAGAGCTTATTATCAATGGTAGATTTGTTTACTGATTTGGTTGCTCTCTTCCATCTTTTTTATATATTCTTTTCTCCTTTTTTGGAGTGTGTATTTGTATGCTTCTTTGTGTGATTTTTGTAGAGCTCTGCTTTTACCATTTGTCCTAGGGTTCTGTCTGTATGTTCTTTTTTTTAGAATAGTTTTTAGCGCTTGTTATCATTGGTGGATCTGTTTATTGGTTTGGTTGCTCTCTTCTTTCTTTCTTTTTTTTTTATTTTTAATAATATTTTAAATTTTTTATTTTAATAACTTTATTTCATTTTATTCATTTATTTATTTATTTTTCTCCCTTTTCTTCTGAGCCTGACACGTGGCTAATTGGTGCTCCGGCTGGGTGTCAGGCCTGAGCCTCTTAGGTGGGAGAGCCGAGTTCAGGACATTGGTCCACCAGAGACCTCCTGGCCCCACGTAATATCAAATGGCGAAAGCTCTCCCAGAGGTCTCCATCTCAACACTAAGACCCAGCTCCACTCAACAACCAGCAACCTACAGTTCTGGACACCCCATACCAAACAACTAGCAACACAGGAACGCAACCCCACCCATTAGCAGAGAGGCTGCCTAAAATCATAATAAGGTCACAGACACTCCAAAACATACCACCGGATGTGGTCCTGCCCACCAGAAAGACAAGATCCAGCTTCATCCACCAGAACACAGGCATCAGTCCCCTCCACCAGGAAGCCTACACAACCCACTGAACCAAACTTAGCCACTGGAGGCAGACACCACAAACAACGGGATCTATGAACCTGTAGCTTGCGAAAAGGAAACCCCAAACACAGTAAGTTAAGCAAAATGACAAGACAGAGAAACACACAGCAGATGAAGGAGCAAGGTGAAAACCCACCAGACCAAACAAATGAAGAGTAACAGGCAGTCTACCTAAAAATGAATTCAGAATACTGATAGTAAAGATGATCCAAAATCCTGGAAATAGAATGGAGAAAATACAAGAAACATTGAACAAGGACCTAGAATAACTAAAGAGCAAACAAACAATGATGAACAACACAATAAATGAAATTAAAGATTCTCTAGAAGGAATCAATAGCAGAATAACTGAGGCAGAAGAACGGATAAATGACCTGGAAGATAAAATAGTGGCAATAACTATTGCAGAGCAGAATAAAGAAAAAAGAATGAAAAGAATTGAGGACAGTCTCAGAGACCTCTGGGACAACATTAAATGCACCAACATTCAAACTATAGGGGTCCGAGAAGAAGAAGAGAAAAAGAAAGGGACTGAAAAAATATTTGAAGAGATTACAGAGAAAAAAATATATAATTTTTGAAGAGATTATAGAGAAAAAATATTTGAAGAGATTATAGTTGAAAACTATATATTCTCTTGAAAGACCAAATGGTGGATGGGATAAGATGGGGTCTGGAATATGCCAAAAATTGGCCATCAAGCTGCCTTGCAGATAAGCATAGAAATGCAAGTTTTCAAAGGACTTCTGAGTTCTTCTGTCATTAAACAAGGTCACAGAAAGCACATGGTAACTAATGTCAGTAAGATGTTGATATACAACCCTTGGGTGAGATAGAAAATGGCAGACAGTAAGGATAGATAGAATGGTAGAGAGGATTCACATGGTTCATACTTCAAAGAACTTTTTATGTCAATCTTACTATGGAGTAAGCAAAGAGAAGCTTAAGGTGCAATAAATATTTTTTGAGCAAAAAGTGATATAAATCTTGTTTTAGTAGGTAGCTATCTCTGCCAGAAGACAGATCATGATGAAGAGGGTAAAAGGAACAAGATCAGAGAAACTTATTAGGATATTGGGAAATGGACCCAATGAAATAGCAATGGGGAGAAAATGATGAAGCTAAATTAATGGAACATTTTGGTGTTAGAATTGAAAAGACCTGGTGGCTGGTTAGATAGAGAGAGACAGAATTTAAGGATGAGTCCAAGAAACAAGGTTTTGGAAACTGTGTAGGTAGTGATCCACTAACTGAGATTGAAAAATACAAGAAGTTTAAGAAGTGTGGTATTGGGAGAAAGGGAAAAAGGCACTTGGAAATGTGAACCTGGAGCCAAAGAGGAGGAGACTTGGGGCTGGAATAAAGACTTAGAAGTCCCGTGTGTGTGTGCGTGTACCATGGGAGCAGATGAAGTAAAAGGTCCAAGAAAATAAGTCTGAGGAGCCCCAGTATTCAAGAGTTATGACAGATATCCACTTCATTCTTTGGCTATTTTGCGTGTAATGTAGGGATATTAATGCATTCACTTTGTGGTGACACTGAGAGAATTATTTTAAATGACTTTAAATGGCTATCAAATAGAGAAAATTATTATCTACAATAGATTTAGCAGAACAAATAATAGCCATGTTTAATATCTGCACACCAAATGAGATATTAAAATTCTTGCATGATGCGTTGTGTTGCAAAACAACATGTTTTCAATGTACCTCTATCCCAGGAAATCCTCCCTTTCTTCATCTATTTTGTAGGTACAAATAATCTGGAGCAGGTGAGGGACAGGGATATTTGGAGGTAAGGGATGAATGAAAATGGCTTTTCTCCCCCTAAAGATCTTCTACCAAACACTAAGGGGAGGGGGTGCACAATACTGAGGAATTGGGAAAGGTACAATAATAAAATCTAGTAACCTCCCAAGCACTCTGCTACACTTTGGCTTTACAAAAAGTCATTCAGTCTATCTTAATAGGCAGGAAAGAAGTAAGACATTAAATACAAGTCACCTCTTTGGTTTTTTTTTAGTCTCCTAAATAAATAGAACACTACAGTAATAGGTAAAACAGAAGAAAGCCAGTTCAAGATTATTCTTCCCCCATGATATTTCATTTGTGGTTTTTATATTAAGTTAAACAGGCATACATAAAATTTTTGCATTTTTTGATAAACCGTGAAAAATTCATTTGTTCATTCATTCAATCAATCATGTTTATTGGGTGCCTACTATGTGCAGAAAGCTGAACAAAGCATTGGAAAATCAATGGCGAACACGTAAAACAAAATCTCTATGTTGATATCTAGGACTACAAACATTCTCTTAATTAATAAATAAGTAGATATCTAATTAGAATGACAGGCACTACAAAGTAGAAGAGCAGGATGCAGTTACACATATTTTGCAGAGATTTCACCTAGTCTGGAGAATCAGGTAAGATTTCCTTGAGGGGACTTCCCTGGTGGCACAGGGTTAGGACTCCGTGATCCCAATGCCAGGGGCCCAGGTACGGTCCCTGGTCAAGGAACTAGATCCCACATGCATGCCACAACTAAGGAGCCAGGAAGGCTTAACTAAGGAGCCCGACTCACTTCGTTATAAAGTAGAAACTAACACACCATTGTGAAGCAATTATACTACAATAAAGATGGTAAAAAAAAAAAAAAAAAGATTTCCTTGAGGTTGTGTCTTTTGAGCTGAGCTCTGGAAGATGATTAAGATTTAATGAAGTGAAAAGTTGCATGAGAACTCATCAGACAGAGGGAACAGCATGTGTAAAGACAATGAGGTGGGAACAAGCACAGTATATTCAAGAAAATGAAAGATCCAAATATGGCTGAAGCTCAGTGAAACACGAGGAAATTGGCCGAGGATGAGTCTGATGAGGCTGAAAAGGATCAGATCTTGCAGAATTCTGCATGTCAGATCAAGGATTTGGTCTTATGGTATACTGGTTAGTCTTCACATTATCTGCCCAACTCTGTTTTTCTTCAGGTTGACCCCTGCAGACTAAATTACTCAGGTTCCTTGCCCTCCATTAGATTTGGCCCACAGGAGACAATGACAGGAGAGTTGAGATTGGAGAAGAAATGAAAATCAAGGTACTTCCTCCCTGTCTCACCGGAGTATCACTGGTGGTATCCTGTCTCTCCACAATTACAGTTCTTGCTGTGTGGAGCCTCCTCATTAGGCTAGCTCTCAGTGAGCTTTGGTAATATATCTCCTTTCTCTTGATCCTTCGATCTGAGGGATGGTAAACAACTTCTACTTATGTCTATCTTTATGTTCCTTAGTATCTCTTATTGCTCCTCCTAACTGTGACCATTGTGTCAAGTGGATCTTTTATTAAAATCTCTACACTTGTATCATTTAAACTGATGTCCATTTCCTGCCTGAATAGTGATTGATAATTCAACAGAACAGCCAAAATCCACTTGCATTTTTCAACTGACCATTTTGCTGCAAGAAAAATGGATTGTATTGGGATTATCAAGAGTTATGTGAGGAGATCCGTTAGGAAGATACTGCAGGAGTCCGAGGACATGATGCTGGCAGCTTTAACTAGGGTGTTGGCGATGGAGAAGAAGAGACAGGACAGAGAAAAAGCAAGATTTAGTCATTGATAGGATTCGTGGGTAAGAAAAAGGGAGGGTTCACTGATAACTCTTCTGAGTAACCCAAAGAAATAAAATGTTGGTTGAATAAATAAATAAATGCTGCATTAGCAAGCACATATACAATAAAAATGTTTATAACATTAATAAAGATAACTGAACAATTTTGAATTAAAAAAAATTTTTTAACAGGCAAAAGAAAAAAGCCAAAAATTGTACTTTAGTACCAACCAACTTTTACAGAGTGTCTATGTGCAAGGCACTCTGAAAGGTACTCAAAAGAATCAGCATAGAAGAGTAGGTGGGAACTTGGGCTCTGAAAGCAGACTACCTAGGTTTAATTCATAACCATGGATTTACAGGACAGAAGGAGGGAAAGCAAGAAAGGAGAAAAGAGTAAACAATAGGGAGCGAGAGGGAGAGGTAGTTAAATATGAAATTTTCCTCTGCCTGTCCTAGCAACCTAACTCCTTGGGATATGTAAAGTTGTAGTCCAAATGGTAAGTGACCTAGAGGGATTTTTTTAGGTGATAGGCTAATAAGAAACAACTTTTTGAATTTGAGGCCCGTGAAGTGTTCTGAAATGATTTTCTATTGGCTAAAGTTAATTAACTTATTGAGCTCCCTTTTTGTATCAGGCACTATGCTAAGTGCTTTACAGATATAGAATATTAATTATCTCATTATGCTTCCAGTAACTCTATTTCCTTTCCCAGAAAGGAAATTCTGCAGATAGAAGTGTATCTGAAATGTTTCTGGTTTAGTCCTACCTAATGAAAGAGAGGTTTTGCTACACTCTTCTGCACACAAGACATTTAAAGCCTTCCTTTATTCTGAAATATCAATACCTTTTAAACCTTTAGTTAGAAAGGGCATTAGGAATTAATCCAAATTCTCAACCCCCTCCGTACTTCAAAGATACAGAAACTGAGTCTTAGAATACTAAGTAACTTACTCAAGGTTAAGCAACTGGAAAGTGTCTGAGATGGCACTTTAATTAAATACCCCACCATTCCCTTAAACATTCAGTAAAATGCTTAATATCTTTCCCCAGTTCTCTAGTATTATGTTTTGAAACTTTAATTATAACCAAATTTAAATCAAATTATATTTTGTTAAATTATTTTTCTTCCATCAACATTCTTTTTTGGAGATTACCTAGATGGCTATGATATTTGAACATTTAATCTAAGACAGCTAAGGAAAATAACACATTATAAGCCATGGGCCTACATTATTTGCTGTGTCAACAACACATAATATTCCACTTGGAAAAATAAATGCAACTAAAGCTGAAATTAAGTAAGCTTCTAGGAAAACCAGTGCATTTATTTTATATAAAATTGACCACAGATAAATTCATAATCTTTTATAAACTTCAGTTTTAACTGTTCTCTTAATTTTATTAAAATTGTTCATCTTTGCTCTCAGAGGGTAGGCTTGGTATAAGTCATTTTTTAGCCATATGTTATTTGCATCCTGTGTTGTAGAGACAGCTGTGTATTGACTAAATCACCTTTCTTTTTCCTTGTGGGCACACAGCTCTCAAGGTACATTTCCCAATCTCCCCTGCCACTGTGGGTGAAGGGACAAGTAACTGAGTTCTACATAAAGGAATGTGGGAAATTTTCGTTTTGAATCTCTCATTTTCCTGCCTCCAAATTATTTTTAGGCCATTGACAGAGAATATTAGAGATAGAAGGTTCTATTTTTTTCAAGGATAATTTGCTTCTTTTTTTTTTAATATAAATTTTTTATTTATTATTGGCTGCGTTGGGTCTTCGTGGCTGCGTGCGGGCTTTAGCTGCGGCGAGCGGGGGCTACTCTTTGTTGCGGTGCATGGGCTTCTCACTGTGGTGGCCTCTCTTGTTGCAGAGCATGGGCTCTAGGCACGTGGGCTTCAGTAGTTGTGGCACACAGGCTCAGTAGCTGTGGCTCGCGGGCTCTAGAGCACAGGCTCAGTAGTTGTGGCGCCTGGGCTTAGTTGCTCCACGGCATGTGGGATCTTCCCGGACCAGGGATCGAACCCGTGTCCCCTGCATTGGCAGGCAGATTCTTAACCACTGTGCCACCAGGGAAGCCCCTGCTTCTGTCTTAACTATTAGCTGATGTAAACAGATCCATACAGCTTCATATTCCATCTCTCACACTCCCTTTCTTTTCCTCTCTTTTCTCTTCCTCGCTTCATCTTTTTTACGGTTCATGAGAAACTTTGTAATCCATCTCCATTGTAACAGGCATTAATGCCGGCCCAGAGTCATGGGAAGGAAGCAGCTTTTATCTTTGGTGTCTCTCCATTTCTGCTTTGTTCATCTCTATTTTATGCATTATCACCTCCCTCCTCTCTCAGGCTATCAAGATCATCCTATACCTTTTCCTCACTCCCAGGCATCCCCATTATGGATCTTTCTTCTTTATCAGGGAGACTTGAAATCATATGGATCACATGTGTACATGTATATATTTGATTGCATCACTGAATAAAATTATCATTTCTTATAAAAAGAACGTTAGAAAAAAAAAATTTCCCCTCATTTCCTCAATATTTCTGTTGCCAAAAACTTATTCAGAAAGCAGAGCCTTGTGTGCTAGTAATGTTCACTTATATCATGGGTCAAATGACAAATGAAATTATTACGGAACATCTATTCATTACATCAACAGAAATGGAAAATCAAAATTCCCTTGAATAGCTTAAAATCTAGAAAGGATCTTAATTATTTCAGGCTCCATTACAGACCACAGAAACGTGTTATACAGAAAAGGGACATATTACCAGCTACTCTGTGGTTTAAAAATTGTAGGATAATCTGGAGAATCAGAAGCCCCAGGTATCATGCCTAAGAAAGTTCCCAGCCCAAAAATCGTTCCACTTCTGCTGTTGGGGATGTTGCATGTGCTACTAGAAAAAGTTCCTGAGCAAGAAACTGGTTACTTAAATCCATGCTTGACTCTGACATCATCTGAATAACAGAATTATGGTCTCTATCCCTATTAGTCCCAAATTCAAGTCTCCCATGAGTGTACCAGATTGGAAGAACCCAAATGACAACTGGAACCTTATCAGTAAGGATAAGTTTTGGTTTGTTTTTATTGGTTTTGTTTTATTTATTTTTTAACCTCTAGACACTGCAGTACTGGAAGTCACAGGAGTAAGAAGGTGGAATCCATGTTTAAAAAAACAATCCAGATGATCCACCACAAAGGCTTACTATGATTTTACCAGGTGAATAAAGAAGTCAAAGCACAGACTGAAGAAGTTATACTCTCCCAACTCAACCGTGAATGTTGAAAAAGACTGATTTATCTGCTGTGTTACAGAAGATCACATGTAGGAACCATATCCGAAATCACTAGAACCAAGGGAAATACGCTTTGGATTCAAACTCATTTGTTAAAAATTATGAATGTGATCCTTGAAATTATTTACACAAACATACGTTATATTTCTTTAAAGCTAATACAATGCTTCAATCGTTTCCTTATTTATATTCAATCAACATTCTTTATATTATAAAATTTGAGTCTATTCTGATATGTGTTTGCCAGAGAAACGTTTAAATTCTCGTTTGCTGCTGTTACTTTGCAGTCCATAATATTTTTTTTAATTTACTTTATTTATTTTTTGGCTGTGTTGGGTCATTCTTGCTGCCCACAGGTTTTCTCTAGTTGCAGCGAGTGGGGGCTACTCTTGGTTGCAGTGCGCAGGCTTCTCATTGCGGTGGCTGCTCTTGTTGCAGAGTGTGGGCTGTAGGCATGCAGGCTTCAGTAGTTGTGGCACATGGACTCAGTAGTTGTGGCTCGCAGGCTGTAGAGCGCAGGCTCAGTAGCTGTGGCGCACGGGCTTAGTTGCTATGTGGCATGTGGGATCTTCCCAGACCAGGGCTCAAGCCCATGTCCCCTGCATTGGCAGGCGGATGGATTCCTAACCACTGCGCCACCAGGGAAGCCCCAGAATTCCATAATTTTAATTAATGTATAATATTTTGGTACTGTATGCTTATTATTTTAATTTTTAATATTTTAAAATATTCCAAAGAGATTAATAAGAATATATATTTTAGGTTCCTTACTTCTTGGTTTGAACCATTTTCTCTCATTACGTGCTGACATAACATAGAGCAAATTGGGTAAATGGAAGATGAAATTATACCCATAAATACTCCTAAAATCATAAAACTCAACTTTGGCTTATTTAGGGCAAAAATTCTGGAACAGAACATAATGAAGTTTTTATTCTGCATAAAAAATCATTTTAAACATGAATAATTTCTCTGAAAACATAAAAAAAGGTATTTTCCCAGGGAAAGTATACAATATTTCCTAAATGTGAATCTTAGTAAACACTAAAAATGGTTAATTTTCTCACAATCTAATCTATTTTGAATAATGATTTCTTCAGATCTATGAGTTTTGTTAACTTTCAAATAGTCACCTAGAAAACTGAAAAGTTGACACTATCAAAAGATTAGCTGAGACAACAGGAAGCTCTGTGGTTCAATGAAAAGTCAGATGTTATTAACAAGTATGGACTGCAGCTGTAACACATGAATCATTATTATAAGGAGCTGAAAGTCTCACTGTTCAGTGCAGGAAACTATTAGTCTAATTCAACCTCAGTTAAGTGGTAAAGAGTTGGCAATGAGCCAGCTGCAGAGCTGGATGTAGTTATAGTAATAAACTAAATTTTTCCTTTATAAAACATAAGCAGCTATGGCACATTCCCACAAGGACAGACTAATCATACTGAATACAAGGACCAAAAATATAGGATTGGAAATGTCTAAATTAAAATTTTGCTAAAATTTTCTACTGTCTTTAGAAATAGAGATCTGAAAAGTCACATTAAAAAACTCAAAAAACCTTCCACAATGTTTACGTGTCAGCAGCATGGAAAATATCAGTTTCATACACCCCAACACCAAATACCACCTTACGTATAATCTTGGGTTATTGTTATTTCTGAATAGTGGGGCTATGAGTGATTTTTAATAAAATTTTTGCTTAACTCTATTTTCCACAATGAACAAATATTTCTTTATAAAGAATAATCTACAAAGTAGAAAACAGCTATTTGCAACCCCTTTCAAAAATGCCAGGTTTAAAATATCAGTGAAAAAACAGAACAAAAACATTGAAGAAATAGTATTTTTCTAACTTGAACTGTAATAAAATTATTTCAATATAAATACAACAGATTTGCCCTTAGGAAGAAAATAAGGAGCACTTTTATTCACAGCATATTATTTGACTGCAAAAATCCTGTCAAACAGGTGAAGTGCTACGTTTTTCATTTTACAAAGGAGATCATAAAAGGTCTAAAGAGAATAAGGGTTTCGTCCAAGGATAGAACAACTAGTAAATGGCAAAGACAGATTTCCAAAGTCACTGCTCTATGTCATTTATGCTAATACTAAACCAATGCTAAATAAAAGGTAATTTCAATACCCTCTCCCACAGCAAACAAAAAATCTACAAAAATATTGTAATTTTTCCTTGAAATCACATAATATAGTGGGAAATGCTTTATCTATTATGTGAGACACTCTATAACTGTTTTAAATGAGAGTCCTCCCAAGAGATGCTTTGACAATCTAGGCAATGATACAAGAAAGAGGGCAGAAGATTTCTCAGTATGCTCCTCCATTCCCAAGTAACCAATGAATTTATTCTACAGGATGTTGGATACAGATCATCTCCGCATTGTGTTCTACCCAAAGAAGAGACTCTAAAGGAAGAAATCTGGCCAAGTAAGAAAAGATCTAAAGACTGGTTGAGGCAAATGGCATTTTGGCTGATTGGCCTCTTTAATCATCCTTAGAGCTCTGATCAGTGTTGACTAATGTTGATGAACAACTAATCACAATATCATAGATTGACTTAACCTAACCTGGTTGATAAAAACCCCAAATACAGTTCAGGGAGCATCTGAATGAACAGACATCAGTTTATAGGAGATTTTCTAGTGTAAGTTGTAACTGTCTCAAAAGAGATTAATTAATAGAAAGTACACTAGAAGGCTTCCCTGGTGGCGCAGTGGTTGAGAGTTCGCCTGCCGATGCAGGGGACACGGGTTCGTGCCCCGGTCCGGGAAGATCCCACATGCCGCGGAGCGGCTGTGCCCGTGAGCCATGGCCGCTGAGCCTGCGCATCTGGAGCCTGTGCTCCACAACGGGAGAGGCCACAACAGTGAGAGGCCCACTTACCACAAAAAATAAAAAAAGTAAATTAAAAAAATTAAAAAAAAAGAAAGTACACTAGAGATGAAGCATTTTAATTCTGGAAATTACAGTATGCATCTAACTGTTCAAGTTCAAAGTTTCTTAAAACGTAAAGTCATAAAAACAACTCACTGAATTCTGCCACATCCTGATTAATACTATTCTATACACAACTGAAATAACAAATGGACTCTTTTCAGGCCATAGTTGATTCTAAACTTTAAGAGAAATCTGACTTTAAATTTTCAAATGAAAAATCCATCTTTAAAATAGTCAAAAGGCTTCACATAAATAAAGTATATTTTCTACTGACAGCCAATCACTGCCAGAAAATAGCATCTATTGCCAAGAAGGCAAATTAAACATTTAACCCAGGAACAAGCATATTTTACTTGCTGTGTTTTGGGATTATGATTAATCAAAAATTCCAAATAATGTATACTATGTGTAGTTTCTGAAACCAGTCATTTTCTGGGAGGACCTTCAAGATGGTGGAGGAGAAGGACGTGGAGAGAATCTTCCTCCCCACAAATACATGCGAAATACATCTACATGTGGAACAACTCCTACAGAACATCTACTGAACTCTGGCAGAAGACTTCAGACTTCCCAAAAGGCAAGAAACTCCCCACGTACCTGCATAGAGCAAAAGAAAAAAGAAAAAACAGAGACAAAATAGGGATGGGACCTGCACCAGTGAGAGGGAGCTGTGAAGGAGGAAAGGTTTCCACACACTAGGAAGCCCCTTCACGGGTGGAGACTGCAGGTGGTGGAGGGGGGAGCTTCGGAGCCACGGAGGAGAGCACAGCAACAGGGGTGCAGAGGGCAAAGCAGAGAGGTTCCCACACAGCGGATCGGTGCCGACCAGCACTCACCAGCCTGAGAGGCTTGTCTGTTCACCCGCTGGGGTGGGCGGGGGCTGGGAGCTGAGCCTCGGGCTTTGGAGGTCAGATCCCAGGGAGGGGAATGGGGTTGGCTGGGTGAACACAGCCTGAAGGGGGCTAGTGCACCACAGCTAGCCGGAAGGGAGTCTGGGAAAAAGTCTGGACCTGCCTAAGAGGCAAGAGACCATTGTTTTGGAGTGCAGGAGGAGAGGGGATTCACAGCACTGCCTAAACGAGCTCCAGAGACGGGCACAAGCCGCAGCTACCAGCGTGGATGCCAGAGACAAGCACGTAACGCTAACGCTGCTGCTGCAGCCACCAAGAAACATGTGTGCAAGCACAGGTCACCATCCACACCTCCCCTCCCGGGAGCCTGTGCAGCCCACCACTGCCAGGGTCCCGTGATACAGGGACAACTTCCCCGGGAGAACACATGGCGCACCACAGGCTGTTGAAATATCACACTGGCCTCTGCTGGCATAGGCTCGCCCTGCATTCCGTACCCATCCCTCCCCCCGGCCTGAGTGAGCCAGAGCACCCTAATCAGCTGCTCCTTTAACCCTGCTCTCTCTGAGCAAAGAACACACGCCCTCAGGCAACCTACACACAGTGGCGGGACCGAATCCAACGCTGAACTCCAGGAGCTGTGCGAACACAGAAAAAACAGGGAAGTTTCTCCCAGCAGCCTCAGGAGCAGCGGATTAAATCTCCACAATCAACTTGACGTAGCCTGAATCTATGGAATACCTGGATAGACAACGAATCATCCCAAAACTGAGGCGGTGGACGTTGGGAGCAATTGTAGACTTGGGGTTTCCTTTCTGCATCTAATTTGTTTCTGGTTTTATGTTTATCTTAGTTTGGTATTTGGAGTTTATTATCATTGGTAGATTTGTTTATTGATTTCGTTGCTCTCTTCCCTTTTTTTTAATATATGGATATATACATACGTTGTCCTTTTTCTCTTTTTGTGAGTGTGTATGTGTATGCTTCTTTGTGTGATTTTGTCTGTATAGCTTTGCTTTTACCATTTGTCCGAGGGTTCTGTCTTTCCATTTTTTTCCTTTTTTTTCAATACATTCTAATTTTTTTCATTTGTAATAATTTTTATATTTTTTATTTTAATGATTTTATTTTATTTTTTTCTCTTTCTTCCCTTTTTTCTGCTGAGCTGGGTGGCTGACAGGGTCTTGGTGCTTGGGCCGGATGGCAGGCTTGTGCCTCTGAGGTGGGAAAGCCAAGTTCAGGACACTGGTCCACCAGAGACCTCCCGGCTCCACGTAATATGAAATGGTGAAAGCTCGCTAGGAGATCTCCATCTCAACGCTAAGACCCAGCTCCACTCAATGACCAGCAAGCTACAGTGCTGGACACCACATGCCAAACAACTAGCAACACAGGAACACAACCCCACCCATTAGCAGACAGGCTGCCTAAAATCATAATAAGTCCACAGACACTCCAAAACACACCACCAGATGTGGTCCTGCCCAACAGAAAGACAAGATCCAGCCTCATCCACCAGAACACAGGCATCAGTCCCCTCCACCACGAAGCCTACACAACCCACTGAACCAAACATAGCCACTGGGGAAAGACCAAAAACAACAGGAACTATGAACCTGCGGCCTGCGAAAAGGAGACACCAAACACAGTAAGTTAAGCAAAATGAGAAGACACAGAAACACACAGCAGATGGAGCAAGGTGAAAACCCACCAGACCAAACAAATGAAGAGTAATATGCAGTCTACCTGAAAAAGAATTCAGAGTACTGATAGTAAAGATGATCCAAAATCTTGGAAATAGAAAGGAGAAAATACAAGAAATGTTTAACAAGGACCTAGAATAACTAAAGAGCAAAGAAACAATGACGAACAACACCATAAGTGAAATTAAAAATTCTCTAGAAGAAATCAATAGCAGAATAACTGAGGCAGAAGAACAGATAAATGGCCTGGAAGATAAAATAGTGGAAATAACTACCACAGAGCAGGATAAAGAAAAAAGAATGAAAAGAATTGAGGACAGTCTCAGAGACTTCTGGAACAACATTAAACGCACCAACATTTGAATTATAGGGGTCCCAGAAGAAGAAGAGAAAAGAAAAGGGACTGAGAAAATATTTGAAGATATTATAGTTGAAAACTTCCCTAATATGGGAAAGGAAACAGTCAGTCAAGTCCAGGAAGCACGGAGAGTCCCGTAAAGGATAAACCCAAGGAGAAACATGCCAAAACACATATTAATCAAACTATCAAAAATTAAATACAAAGAAAAAATATTAAGAGGAACAAGGGAAAAACAACAAATATCATACAAGGGAATCCCCATAAGGTTAACAGCTGATCATTCAGCAGAAACTCTGCAACCCAGAAGGAAGTGGCAGGACAAATTTAAAGTGATAAAAGGGAAAAACCTACAACCAAGATTACTCTAACCACCAAGGACTCATTCTGATTTAATGGAGAAATTAAAACCTTTACAGACAAGTAAAAGCTAAGAGAATTCAGCACTACCAAACCAGCTTTACAACAAATGTTAAAGGAACTTCTCTAGGCAGGAAACACAAGAGAAGGAAAAGATCTACAATACCAAACCCAAAACAATGAAGAAAATTGTAATAGGAACATACATATCAATAATTACCTTAAATGTAAATGGATTAAATGTTCCAACCAAAAGACATGGACTGGCTGAATGGATACAAAAACAAGACCTGTATATATTCTGTCTACAAGAGACTCACTTCAGACCTAGGGACACATACAGACTGAAAGTGAGGGGATGGAAAAAGATATTCCATGCAAATAGAAATCAAAACAAAGCTGAAGTAGCAATTCTCATATCAGACAAAATACGCTTTAAAATGAAGACTATTACAAGAGACAAAGAAGGACACTACATAATGATCAAGGGATTGATCGAGAAGAAGATATAATAATTGTAAATATTTATACACCCAACATAGAGGCACCTCAATACATAAGGCAAAGGCTAACAGCCATAAAAGGGGAAATCAACAGTAACACATTCACAGTAGGGGACTTTAACTCCCCACCTTCACCAATGGACAGATCATCCAAAATGAAAATAAATAAGGAAACACAAGCTTTAAATGATATATTAAACAAGATGGACTTAATTGATATTTATAGGATATTCCATCCAAAAACAACAGAATACACATTTTTCTCAAGTGCTCATGGAACATTCTACAGCATATATCATACCTTGGGTCACAAATCAAGCCTTGGTAAATTTAAGAAAATTGAAATTGTATCAAGAATCTTTTCCAACCACAACACTATGAGACTAGATATCAATTACAAGAAAAACTCTGTAAAAAATACAAACACATGGAGGCTAAACAATACACTACTAAGTAACCAAGAGAACACTGAAGAAATCAAAGAGGAAATCAAAAAATACCTAGAAACAAATGACAGTGAAAACACCACAACCCAAAACCTATGGGATGCAGCAAAAGCAGTTCTAAGAGGGAAGTTCATAGCAATACAATCCTACCTCAAGAAACAAGAAACATCTCAAATAAACAACCTAACCTTACACCTAGAGCAATAAAAGAAAGAAGAATTAAAAAAACAAAGAGGGCTTCCCTGGTGGCCCAGTGGTAGAGAATCTGCCTGCCAGTGCAGGGGACATGGATTCGATCCCTGGTCTGGGAAGATCCACATGCCGCAGAGCAACCGGGCCCATGAGCCACAACTGCTGAGCCTGCGTGTCTGGAGGCTGTGCTCCGCAACAATAGAGACCGAGATGGTGAGAGGCCTGCGCACCGCAATGAAGAGTGGCCCCCGCTTGCCAGAACTAGAGAAAGCCCTTGTACAGAAACGAAGACTCAACACAGCCATAAATAAATAAATAAATAAAAATTTAAAAAAACAAAAGCAAAAAAAAAACCAAAGTTAGCAGAAGGAAAGAAATCATAAAGATCAGATCAGAAATAAATGAAAAAGAAATGAAGGAAATGATAGCAAAGATCAATAACAATAAAAGCTGCTTCTTTGACAACATACACAAAAGAGAGAAACCATTAGCCAGACTCATTAAGAAAAAAAGGGAGAAATCTCAAATCAATAGAATTAGAAATGAAAAAGGAGAGGTTAACAACTGACACTGCAGAAATACAAAGGATCATAAGAGATTACTACAAGCAACCATATGCCAATAAAATGGACAACCAGGAAGAAATGGACAAATTCTTAGAAAAGCACAACCTTCCAACACTGAACCAGGAAGAAATAGAAAATATAAACAGACCAATTAAAAGCACTGAAATCGAAACAGTGATTAAAAGTCTTCCACAAACAAAAGCCCAGGACCAGATGGCTTCACAGGTGAATTCTATCAAACATTTAGAGAAGAGCTAACATCTATCCTTCTCAAACTCTTCCAAAATATAGCAGAGGGAGGAACACTCCCAAACTCATTCTACGAGGCCACCATCACCCTAATGCCAAAACCAGACAAAGATGCCACAAAGAAAGAAAACTACAGGCCAATATCACTGATGAACATAGATGCAAAAATCCTCAACAAAATACTAGTAAACAGAATCCAACAGCACATTAAAAGGATCATATACCATGATCAAGTGGGGTTTATCCCAGGAATGCAAGGATTCTTCAATATATGCAAATCAATCAATGTGATACACCATATTAACAAATTGAAGGAGAAAAACCATATGATCATCTCAATCTATGTAGAGAAAGCTTTCGACAAAATTCAACAACCATGTATGATAAAAACCCTGCCGAAGGTAGGCGTAGAGGGAACTTTCCTCAACATAAAAAAGGGCGTATATGACAAACCCACAGCCAACATCGTCCTCAATGGTGAAAAACTGAAACCATTTCCTCTAAGATCAGAAACAAGGGAAGGTTGTCCACTCTCATGACAATTATTCAACATAGTTTTGGAAGTTTTAGCCACAGCAATCAGAGAAGAAAAAGAAATAAAAGGAATCCAAATCTGAAAAGAAGAAGTAAAACTGTCACTGTTTGCTGATGACATGATACTCTACATAGAGAATCCTAAAGATGCTACCAGAAAACTACTAGAGCTAATCAATGAATTTGGTAAAGTAGCAGGATAAAAAATTAATGCACAGAAATTTCTTGCATTCCTATACACTAATGATGAAAAATCTGAAAGAGTATTTAAGGAAACACTCCCATTTTCCATTACAACAAAAAGAATAAAATACCTAGGAATTACCTACCAAAGAAAATAAAAGACCTGTATGCAGAAAACTATAAGACACTGATGAAAGAAATTAAAGATGATACAAACAGATGGAGAGATATACCATGTTCTTGGATTCAAAGAATCAACATTTTGAAAATGATTATACCACCCAAAGCAATCTACAGATTCACTGTAATCCCTATTAAACTACCAATGGCATTTTTCACAGAACTAGAACAAAAAACTTCACAATTTGTATGGAAACACAAAAGATCTCGAATAGCTGGAGCAATCTTGAGAAAGAAAAACAGAGCTGGAGGAATCAGGCTCGCTGACTTCAAACTATACTACAAAGCTACAGTAATCAAGACAGTATGGTACTGGCACAAAAACAGAAATATAGATCAATGGAGCAGGACAGAAAGCCCAGAGATAAAGCCACACATATACGGTCACCTTATTTTTGATAAAGGAGGCAACAATATACAATGTAGAAAAGAAAGCCTCTTCAATAAGTGGTACTCAGAAGCTGGACAGCTACATGTAAAAGAATGAAATTACAACACTCCATAACACCATACACAAATATCAACTCAAAATGGATTAAAGACCTAAATGTAAGGCCAGACACTATCAAACTCTTAGAGGAAAACATGGGCAGAACACTCTATGACATAAATCACAGCAAGATCCTTTTTGACCCACCTCCTGGAGAAATAGAAATAAAAACAAAAATAAACAAATGGGACCTAATGAAACTTAAAAGCTTTTGAACAGCAAAGGAAACCGTAAAGAAGTCGAGAAGACAACCCTCAGAATGGGAGAAAATATTTGCAAATGAAGCAACTGACAAAGGATTAATCCCCAAAATTTACAAGCAGCTCATGCAGCTCAATATCAAAAAAACAAACAACCCAATCCAAAAATGGGCAGAAGACCTAAACAGACGTTTCTCCAAAGAAGATATACAGATTGCCAACAAACACATGAAAGGATGCTCAACATCACTAACCATTAGAGAAATGCAAATCAAAACTACAAGGAGGTATCACCTCACACTGGTTAGAATGGCCATCATTAAAAAATCTACGAACAATAAATGCTGGAGAGGGTGTGGAGAAAAGGGAACCCTCTTGCACTGTTGGTGGGAATGTAAACTGATACAGCCACTATGTATCAATTTGTATGTATCAGTATGGAGGATCCTTAAAAAACTAAAAATAGAACTACCATAGGACCCAGCAATCCCACTATTCGGCATATACCCTGAGAAAACCATGATTCAAAAAGATTCATGTACCACAATGTTCACTGCAGCTCTATTTACAATAGCCAGGACATGGAAGCCACCTAAGTGTCCATCGACTGATGAATGGATAAAAAAGCTGTGGCACATACATACAATGGAATATTACTCAGCCATAAAAAGAAGCGAAATTGAGTTATTTGTAGTGAGGTGGATGGACCCAGAGTCTGTCATACAGAGTGAAGTAAGTCAGAAAGAAAAACAAATACGTATGCTAACAAATATATATGGAATATAAAAACAAAATAGTAGTAATTGTCATGCCTAGGGGCAAGACGGGAATGAAGACGCGGACCTACTAGAGAATGGACTTGAGGACATGGGGAGGGGGAAGGGTAAGCTGGGACAAAGTGAGAGAGTGGCATGGACATATATACACTACCAAATGTAAAATAGATAGCTAGTGGGAAGCAGCCGCATAGCACAGGGAGATCAGCTCGGTGCTTTGTGACCACCTCGAGGGGTGGAAGAGAGACGCAAGAGGGAGGAGATATGGGGATATACGTATACGTATAGCTGATTTATTTTGTTATAGAGCAGAAACTAACACACCACTGTAAAGCAATTATACTCCAATAGAAATGTTTTAAAAAATAGTCATCTTGTTAATAAAATGAACAAGGACAGAAGCTATGAAAAATGATTAGTGGAATAGAAATACAAAGCGCTATGGGAGAGAAATTTTTCTCTTTATTATCTTCTCTTCTACAAAGCAATTTGCACCCTTTCATGCCACGAATTTAACATGTATCCTTTGTTTCCAAACTGAGCCATTCCCAAATTTTGTAATTATGTTCATCCTTCTGATAGGAGAAACCCTGTGAGTGCAACATAGAGTAGACTTTGAGGGGAAAATAATAATGAAAGATTTAGAATTCATCACACTTCAGCAATAAAAATGCATTATGTGGATCAGCCTACTCTAAATGTTTTTAAAGCCATTTAGAAATAATATCACCAATTATCAGAAGAAGGCAGATTAAAGTGAGCTGTTTCTAACCTCTCAAATTAGCAACAGCAACACCAAAAAAAATCAGGTAATTTCCAATACTAGTGCTAACCTGAGGAAATAATTGTTCTCATATATATGGTGGGAATTTAATTTGGTCTAATCTTGCTGTAAAATAAAATTGACGATATTTACGAGTCTTGAAAATATTCATCTACTTTGATCTTGAATTCAACTGAGGTATGAAAATTAGAACATTTATACATGAAGATGATTGTTGCAGAACTACTTTAATAGAAAGAAAGATAAAAGAAAGAAGGGGGAGGAAGAGAAAGAAAGAAAGAAAGAGAGAGAGAGAAAGAGAGAGAGAAGAAAGAAAGAAAGATGGAGGGAGAAAGAAAGAGGAAGGGAGAGAGGAAGGGAGGGAAGGAGGAAGGAAGAAGTAAAGAAGGAAAGAAAGGGAAAGAGCCAAGAGTAGATGGTATATACCCAATAAAGACATAAAATTTGGGAAAATGAATACCAAAATAAAGTTAAATATCAGGATCCTAAATTGCACACACACACACACACACACAACTACAGCTTTATGAAAAAAAGAAAAAAAACTACAGACAGGAATATGTCATAATCTTAACAATGACTGGGTTTGGATGGTGATGAGGCTATTGATAATTTTTATTTGTTACTGTTGTTTATATTTTACGTGTTCTGTTTAATAAACATGTAACTTCTAGCTAAGAAAAATAAACAAAAATAAATAAAATAAAGGAAGTGAAACGATGCAATCTAAGTAACAATGCAGTCATAAATTCAACTTCCTTCCCCTTGTATGAAAGATAGCACTATTGATTCTTAAGGCTTATATATCAAATGTATAATCCCTTAACATATTGATCCATTTCATAGCATTGATCAGTAATTTAAAAGAAAGACAAAATAAAATTTAAAATTTCACGAGGTATAATGAGTTAGCAGAGAGAGCAAGTGACTAATTTTGTTTTGCATTTCATGTATTGTATTGAATACTACTAAATATTTGATATAACTGCAGTAATTTTTATCAGTTGGTAAAAGCCAACTCTGAAGAAAGAGAGTCAAGATTTGATATCTCTAATAGGAATGTTTATTTTTTACTCTTCAAATAGCAACCAAGCTCTGTTCCTTTTAGATTGAGATTTGTTCACATTGCTTAAAGAAGCAACCTAATGCATATATAAAAGTATGGTATTAAAAAGAAAATTATTTGATCCATTTCAGGACCAAAATTGATTTATTTTAATATATACTTGTAGGGACTTCCCTGATGGTGCAGTGGTTAAGAATCCATCTGCCAATGCAGGGGACACAGGTTCGAGCCCTGGTCCGGGAAGATCTCACATGCTGTGGAACAACTAAGCCCATGCACCACAACTACTGAACCTGCGCTCTAGAGCCTGCAAGCCACAACTACTGAGCCCGTGTGCCACAACTACTGAAGCCCACATGCCTAGAGTCCATGCTCTGCAACAAGAGAAGCCATCACAATAAGAAGCACACGCACTGCAATGAAAGAGTAGCCCCCACGCAGCGCAACTAGAGAAAGCTCGCGCAGAGCAAGGAAGACCCAACACAGCCAAAAATAAAATAAATAATTAATTAATTCAAAAAATATATATACTTGTTAAAAATTTCCGTAGATACACAGATATCTAATGATGAATACTAGTTTACTCTATGCTTTTTCATTTCTCAAGTTATATTTGTAATAATTTGATGATATTACAATTATATTCTTTTTCAGGGAAATCTAGGAAGAGCACTTTAGAATATGATTAGTAATTATTTCCACTGAAGATACTAAGCACTGAAATAGTAATTACAGCATAAAGTATTTAGGCCAAGTTAAGAATCTTCTAATAGTATTAAATAGAGACTTATGAGGTTAAATTCCTAGAAAATCATAAAACTCAGGTGGTTTATATTCCAATGATTATATCTAATGGAAATTCTTGCTAGATTTAAGATTCTCTTTCCAGGGGTTGCTTGCTTATTATTGAGCAATTAGTCTAACATACATAACTAACTCCTTATTGCAATCTTAATCTCTACCTCTGTAACTTCCTCATAGACTTGGACTTCTTGTCATTATCTTGTGAATTTTTATGAGGGCATTTTAGTAATATTTTAAGGTTGAATTTTGCTTTGTATAAAAAAGTATGATTTTATTGTTTTGAGTTCACTTAATTTTCACAACTTTTGAAGGTATCACATAGATTCCTCTGCCAAGTGGCATTTTTAAAGGTTGTGTATATATAACTGACATTTTAGGTTTATTTAATGCAAATCTAGTAGTTATCAGGATGACCAGTCATGATAATCATGCTGGTAAAAATGATTTTCAACTCCTAAGTAAGTCATTAGGGTCCTGCAGCCCAATGAAGGAGTGAAATAAAGCTCTGGGAACAGGAGCAAGTCCCCAGGGTAAGGTCATCTTGAAGTGGCAAGGGAAAAGGAAAGACAGGGATACTAGCAGTAGAGGCACTTCTCCCTCAGTCTTGAGGGGATGCTTTAGTGTTGTGTTGAAGGAACATGCTAGACTGTGATACACGAGAGCAATTCTGGCACAAGCAAATGTTGATTAAGTCGCCCACTGACTCTGTGTTGTTTATACTTCAATACACAGTCTATGAGCCCCATGAAAGGAGAGGCTATGGTGCTTTTTGGATTCACATTATATCTTGGTGATATAGTAGTGCCAACTACCCTGTTGGCAACATTATTATTGAGCAAATTGATTCCACTTCATCTTTAACATGCTGTCATTGTATTTACTTTAAAATCTAGATTGTTTACATTGGTTCATATTTATTATTGCATCCCCATCCCCAGGACAGCTATATCTGGCATTAATCTGCAAGTGGCACCTGGAAACAAATACAACCACTCCATCATACACAGTCACACATACCCAAAACAGCCCTGTCAAACTCCAAGCTCAATAAGCAAATAAAATTTAAAAATCATGTAAAAATACTGCTAAAGGAAAATAGAAGGGACCTGGTCTTCAAGCTAATCAATCCTCTGTATTACATAGATAGGTATGTATATAATTAAATTTTGCTTTTTGCTTGTGATAGTGATTTCAAATTGGCCTAAAACCTTGGTAATGAACAATTCTCACCTATTCTGAAGTTTCATGTGCTAAGGATTAACTCTGAGTGCCTAGAGGTGGTGAGAATTCATCCTAAAGTAGGATTCTAGGATTTTTTGTGTGTGTGTGTGGTACGCGGGCCTCTCACTGCTGTGGCCTCTCCCGTTGCGGAGCACAGGCTCCGGACGCACAGGCTCAGTGTCCATGGCTCACGGGCCTAGCCGCTCTGTGGCATGTGGGATCTTCCCGGACCGGGGCACGAACCCGTGTCCCCTGCATCGGCAGGTGGACTCTCAACCACTGCGCCACCAGGGAAGCCTGGATTCTAGGATTTTTTAACCAGAGCATGGGCAAGGGCAATGGCAGCTTGTACCCTCCATATAACTACACTTGTCTTTTTCACATTTGAATGTTAAATTTATGAAAATAAAAAATCAAAATGTTTAACTGGAATATTTATTATAATATGCAAAGGAATGATAAGATTGAGTAATACACTTACTTCAATACTACCTTCAATGTAGGTTCACAACTGAAAATATAATTATAATGGCTTTATACAAAAGCACTAACGTAAGGAAAAACTAGTTAGGGATAAAGAATGAAAAGAAGTTTCTACAATTCAAATGCAAGAAAAGATCATTGGAGGTTGAAATATCTACAGTCTTACAGAACTGGCCATATTAGTCACGGTAGGCTAACTGCTATAACAAACAGTACAAACATCACTGAAGCTTAACACAAGATTTATTTCTTGTTCCTGTCACATTCTCTTGCAGTCATTCACAGACCCAGGTTTCTTCTAATTATTGACTCTACCATTCCTTAGGACCTCAAAGTTCTTCAACTTCTTCCCTGAACCCACTGCCTCCCACTGCTAAATGATGGAAGAAAGCAAGTGTGGAATAATATAAATGTTATTTATGTATATACACACACACATATATATACATATATTTATTTAGGAGTCAAGGGATGTTTCCAACATACACTGAATTCTAATTCAAAGTATATTTTTGTTATGATGTGGCAAAATCTAAAGGTTTTTTTTATAAAGTAAGACAATATAAAGAGAGCCATTAAATAATTAACAATACCACTACTGAATTTCACTGATGTGGCAATAGGTTTGTGAATTGGCTGAAATGTGATACCTAAGATCCCTTCCAAGTTAAAATTCTATTACTCTACTTCATGAGTCTGACTTCCCTCAAGTTCCTCAGTTTCAGGTAATCATTTACATTTAAGTCAATGTGTATAACACATGGTTTTGCTGAGGAAAAAGTTATGGGTATGCTGAGAGGACTCCCTCAGGCTTCAGCAGTCACAAGCATCTGTTACATTGATCCCTGTGTGAAGACCAATATTACCTACCATTTCCTATACATCCTCTGAGCTTGAAATAGAGAGAATTACTAAGTATACAAACAATACTTAGACCTGATTTTTTAAGTTTCATACAGCAAGATGACAGTTCCATTTTTTACAGATCATCAAGTTTGCAAAAATCTAGAGAAATTCACAGAAAAGCAAAGTGAGGCTTTGCTTTTATCCATGGGCCACGAAATTTTGCAATATTTTTGCTCTGAAATTTTGCTTGTCTGTGAAATGTTCCCAATATGTTTGACCTAATGGAATACACTCAGAAGACTGCTGCCCAAGGATTATTCATTGTTATGGGCTGAATGATGTCTCCCTAAAATCCGTATGTTGCAGTCCTAACCTCCCAGTATCTCAGAATATGACTATATTTAGAGACAGGGCCTTTACAGAGTTAAATTAATTAATTAGAGTTAAATGAGCTCATTAGGTGAGCCCTAATGTCATATGACT